>NC_049210.1:16551569-16619069 GCF_013347855.1 Anguilla anguilla
CTTAAATGTATTCTTTTGAAAAGCACTGCCCAGCTTCTTGGAATTCAGCAGTGCCTCTTGCACACCGCTCTGAGGTAAATCATAGCCTATAAAAGACACGTGAGAGGGAGGAAAGCCCAGAAAAAAGCCATCTCAAAAAACTGGAAAAATATTGAACTCTGGCAAAAGTTTAATATCAGAACATGCGCTGCCAAGCATACTACAACAAGAATACATGACAATAAACAGGATTTTAGATGAGTAATTAACTTCAGATAAGATACATTAATTAATCGTGCATGTACTTTTTTATTTTTCCTCTCACAATGTCTGTTTTACAAAGAATACACACATTAATGATTAATGAATGGCACACATAATTTAATGTAATATATGCTATGCTTTTTTTTGTATTCTCTCTGTTTCTGAAGTAGGTGCCTCTGGTTGGATTATGGGAAAACGGTATAAACTGTATTAAAGGCCATACATATCTATTGTGTACTTTTATGCAATGATGTGGTAATAAGATGTCCACCCATGCACAAACGTATGAAGCAGGGTCTGACCTGCCGTCACTGTCAAACTGATGTCTCTTTATGATCCCCCCACAGGGAGGAAGGGAAGCTCATGTGCAGCTACTCAGTATGCGCTACCTTTGGAACAAGGCTGTCTGGCAAAGGGCATCAGAGCGCTCCCAGCTGACTCTGAGGTGTGCAGGGCAGTAAGGGCTGACCCTGCTGTATGTAATTCAAGCAGTATGTCATTTCATTTATTCAAGGATGGATCTCCTTCATGGCTTGAAAATAAAAAGGCCTAATAGCCACGTCTTGATTCTTGAGTTTCGAGACCTCAGGTACCCATTCACTTTGCCAGACCTTAGAGGAAACAGGCTGATTTAATTCCCCCTTGGCTTTAGGCACTTCTGCCTTTGTGTGAGTACAGCGTGTTTGGGGGTAGGGATCAGGTCTTGTTTCTTCGAACCCCCCAAAGCATTTCTGTTTTTAATCATGGAAATATGGAGATATAACGAGGTAAAGAAGACTCCCCACAGCAGCTGGAGGTCGATTAATGACAGTTTGTGTGTATGTGTATGTGTATGTGTGAGTGTGTGTGTGTGTACGCGCATGTGTTTGCACACGTGCGTGTGTGTGTGTGTACAGGATGTCTGTGTGTGCATGTGCATGCGAGTGTGTGTGTCTGTGTGTATGCGCATGTCTGTGTGCTTGTACGTTTATGTACGAGCATGGGATGTTTGTTGAAGTTGAAGTATCTACATCTGCTATTCCTCATCCACAGACAGCCCACGTCAGGACATTCCTTGTCTCTGTCCTCATTACTGAGTTGTGCGTCAGGGTCTTGCCCTCAAGAACAGAAGGTCATGGGTTTACATCTCCAACACTGAGGGGAGGGAGCACAGCCCTGATTCCACACAGATCAGACTGGGGGAGACAAGTCTCAGCTTCCAAGCGCAGTTCAAAACCACTGTCAAAAAGTACATGGTTGTTTTAACAGATGGAGTAGGTCAAATTAGTCACAACCCAATGTGCAATAACCAACAAGCATGCCTCATATGTACCTAATTAAGACAAAAACAAGTGACTGTTTATAACACAGAGTTTTTTTTTTCAACGAGGAGCTCAAACTATTTCAGTGTGGTTCTGACCAGACAAAGTCAATATTTGCCGGAGATGGGCTCATTAATGTTTCATTGTGCCGCAGGCTGGGGCTGTCGGGCCTGGCTCTGGCTAAAACTGCGGGACAAGTTAAGCCGCATGCTAAGTAGGTCAGTGTTACACGGAGGCTTAAGCCTTCTTTTATTGCTGCCATGGAAATGCACGAATGCTCTGTGCGTGAGCCGCGCACAGGGAGGCCAGGGAATGGCTGCGCGCGTTGCCGCAGGAAGCGCACGATCGCTACCCAAGATGCTCACTTTTTCAGGGTGATCGCACAAAGGCACAGGAGTACCGCGCTTCAAAAAAGATTAATGCCCACGTTGAAAACGAGAATTATGATCGCTGTCGCCGCAATCTTTCAGAATCATCAGTCTCGCGCCGCGTTACGTACGGTTTGATGAAACGATAGAGCGCCGAGGGCTGTTATACTGGCTTTGAAGCGTACTTCCAGGCACACGCTGTACCTCTAACGCAAAGCCGAAAGCGCAATGATTAATTTAGTGTCTACAGGTGCACGGCCATTACTTGAGCGTAATCATAATGGCCGCGATGCGTCTGGGGGGGGGGGGGGGAGGGGGGCGGGGCTGGGGTGGGGGGGGCTGCGGTAATCAGCCGTCTGTCGCTGCGGCTCACGTGGGGCCCGGTTACTCTCAGCACCATCGGGAGGCCGGCATTAATTATGGAGATGGACTCAGAGTAGAGGCCCTTCCAAAAAATAAAAAATAGGGGGGTCTTTATTTCTTCCCCTCGTGGACTGATTAAGGGGAGTTATATTGTTCACGGGGGACCGTCCAGGCGGAGCTCTTAATATTTTCAACGCCTTAAGATTGATGACCTCGGTGGCTTGGTGGGTGAATGAGGGATAACTGTTTAAACGGCAAGCTCTCATTCACACGAGTCGTTGTGACGGCCTGGCGTTAGTAGAACACTGTGGATGTATCAGGAGCTCTCTCACCCTGCTATGGGCTGAGAAATATGCCTCTGCACAAACTACAGACGCTTCAGTATTTCTGTGGAGTGAAACCATCCAAGTAATAATCCATACAAAGTGCAATTCTTTTTGTTTAAGCCCTTTAGACAGAAAGAAAGATTAAAAATATGGGTGAAATATGGTACTCTAGTATTTCTACACCGCCTAAAACTCTTCTCACACCATTTCTTCCAAACTGTCTGGACTGCTGGGGATAAATCAACTTCTAACACAACAGCCACGTGACATCTTAAACAGATCATCCCAAAGCACGCTCATCATTTGTACCAATTCATTACAATGCAGCCATGAAGCAGCCAGCTGTCCAGCAGCCAGCTCATATGTTCCTGCCTAATAATCAATTTGTTCCGAGTAGTATCACAATCTTCATGTTGATAGGCTATTAGTGTCGATTTTTCACGGTCAAATTATGTGAAAGAACATGTGAAAGGTAAATGCGTTAACCCCAAACTTCCCAAAACACATTCAGAGCTGTAAGACAGACAGAAGAAGTTGAGCGTGAGTGTCCCAAGACAAAAAGGCATAGGCAACCGAGACAATTAGGGTGTGTAGACGATGACAGATGTCAACGATGACAGAAAGCAAGGCTAAATGAAGGGATATAGGGATGAGAGGAAAAGGATATTTTACTTTGTCTCAGTATTCAAATCAGGGCATGTACAGAACATACCCACCCACCCAGTGCTATTTGAAACCATAATGTAGTCTTGAATGAAATCTGCTGTACAGTTGATTAAGAAAGAGTGGGCAAGTATGATTATGATTATGATTCTGACTGCACCTTACACTGTGATCATGACACTGCTATTTACTTTTATTCAGCTACAGTACAACTGTACATTAATCCTTAAGCAGTGCACTTTAAACAATTTACATTCCATGCTTTCTGACCTGTGTACTCTTCTGCTCCCTGCTCTGATTCTCATCAGGATGGTACACTGAAACGAATGACAGATCCTTGAAGCTCACAGACATGGCGTTCTCAAGCAAAGCCACCGAGATTCAGAGATCAGGTTTCTTATGATGGGTCATGACACTGGAGGGAAGGGTGGCTTAAGGAACAGCGCGATAAATTATGAATGTAGCGATACTGCTTTCTTGTGACAGACGCATTTATCACCAGCTTTTTCAGACCTCACCCTGGCCCTTAGACTTGGTTAAGCTTAAGGCATTCAGACACTGAACAGACACCGGAGAAACAAGAAAGACCAAATTCATTCATAAATTTCCTCAGCCAAAAACAGGGCCGGCTAACTGCAGCAGGAACCACCCTATTTTCTGCATCTATCAAGCCCAAGAAAAACAAGCTACAAGTTGTAAGCAGCTCACATGGCAAGGCCGGAGTCTGGCTCAAGGTCAGGCAGTCAGGCGGCCTTTATGTAACACGGCAGAGCGAAAACCCAGAACGCGCTGGC
Organism: Anguilla anguilla; assembly: GCF_013347855.1. Taxonomy (NCBI): domain Eukaryota; kingdom Metazoa; phylum Chordata; class Actinopteri; order Anguilliformes; family Anguillidae; genus Anguilla; species Anguilla anguilla. Next base: position 16,555,628 of record NC_049210.1, read on the forward strand.
GCTCGCAGCCGCCGCTCCCGCCACAAACGCACGCGGCTTCTCTCCCGGACCCGCGCTAAAAATACAGGCCCGAGTCCATCACTTAATGTGACCCGTGGGAAGATGAGTCATGAGGCCTAGTCCACGGTGCTGCCCTCCCTCTCACCCCCCACCTTCAAAAGCATACTGGAACGCAGGCGGACACGTAAACGCACGTTTGCACGCACAAACGCACGTATGCGCGGACAAAAGTGCAAACAAGCAAACATATGCGCACACAGGTAAATGTATGCATATATGTGTATATGCACGTACACACAAACATGTGTACACACGCACACACACATGCACGCACACACACACATACTGTAGACAAGAGTCCAGACTATTAGATTATTCTTCTTTGATTGAAAACTGTTGTGACACCGGCTACTTTCAAGAAGTCTTGTTGGGCTTTTCCATGTACTTTTCTCTTTACAAGTGAGAAGGAGGAATGCCAGAACTCGCCATGTTGGACTGTGATGAGAACAACAGACACTGAAAGAAAAAAAAGGTATTTCTTGGACCCAGAATTCTGCCAGTTTGTGTACACAGAGATTGTGCTAATTTGGAATGTGCTAATTTAGGTTACTAACGGCCCTGGGTTAAATGTGGACATGTTTACACAAACTTGGACTCGCAAAAAGTAAGCTGAGATTTGTCTTCTACAACGTAAACACAGATGACTAATCCAAAGGAGGAGTTGGGAAATGATTGGCGCGAGCAAATTCCAGCACGTCTCTTGAGTAATGCGCAAAGATGTGCGTGTCTGCAGCACACACGGTTATCACTCTGGGCTTCTCGTGTGGTCCGTGTGGAAAATCAATTAGTGTGAAAGTATGCTTCCCTTTTCATTCATTAGTCGTGCCACCCCACTCCCCCGCCCCAATAACCCCCCCGGCTTTTCTCTGCCCTCCAACAGGACTGACTAAAAGGTTTGCCTTGGAAATCAGGAGGAGATTAAGCCAAAAAAAAACTTTTCACTTTTTAACAGCTCAGTACTTGAGTTCTGGAGCATAGCAGGAAAAATGTTGCTGGAAATGAATGTATTTCGCATTTAAAATACATGACATAATTGGGCAATTAAGGTATATCATTTTAATATGAAAATTCAAAACTTGAAGGGCTCCAACGAACCAAGTCAACAATATGTTCAAAATTTTGCAGAATTGAAACAGGAAACTGAAAGGGAAATTAACAAACCGCTCCATGTTTGCTGTCTACCTATCAGAGTCAAACTTTCACAGGTGGAACAGGCCCCACACTGTCTGTTTCTCCTTTTTAAAAAAAAAAAAAAAAACTCTATTAAGTGACAGGAACCACTGAAAGGGGGGTGGAAAGCTGAGCCGGGACCTCCGAGGCGCTGCTAATTGTGCCTTCGCTGTATAAACAGACCTCTTGGAAAGGGAGCTGAAGGGACCTCAGAGTTCTGGACGGCTTGGCCAGGCTGAGAGGTTCCAGGCACCTGGAAGGCGTCGGGCCCCGGGGCCAGCGGGAGCATTGACGTAAGCGTTTCTGCAGCCCGCCACACAGGCTGAGGGCTGCGGCGGGAGATTCATGGCTACGCTGCGCTGCGCTACGTGTCTGCACTGCGCACTTCAGCGGGCGGAGAAGAAAGAAAAGAAAACCGCCTAGTAATTTCGGACACCGCTCACCCACGCGCGCGCTTGGGAAGCAACGAAACAGCTACTTCCCTTTCGCAATTTGAAACATTCAAAAAATGTGGCTTTAATGTTTTTTATTCGCTTTAAACCGCTTTAGCCTCTTCTGGGCAAACAGCTGCTCGGGCTTGTAAAGACCCTGCCGAGCAGTGTGCTCTCGTTTGGGAAACATGGCGGTCCTGAAATGCCATTATCTTAAATGTACAAGACCCGAGATGCTCATAGGCTTTGAAAGGAGCCGCTCCTCCTTGATTGAGTGCCCTGGAGCCTTTTCATTATGCACTGACAGGATGAAGCATGGCCGGAAAGGTGATCCGGGCGGAAGTGTAGCCATGGTAAAAACAGAAGCTGACACGAACTTGCCGCAGCGTCGTCTTACACGACAGAGGCACAAGATATGGTGATGGGACATGACATGGGCTCACTGTGACACCTACGCTTTGAATTTTCAAAAGTTGCTAAATGCTAAAAATTGTCACAAAGATCCTTCTGCACATACAGACGATTTTTCTATTGAACACACTACCCATACCAGGAAACATTATATCACCCCAACACTAGAACTACTAGACACTAAACTGTATGGTAACACCGAAGGCTTTCACAAAGAACACGTCAGTAGCTATTTAAAAAGCTCTAGCCTGCTTGGAAAAAATGGCTGCTGTTGTGATGGCATGTGTGTGGAGTCACGTGTAGAGAAGCAAGGCCTGGGGGATACAAGGCTCATCCACACTGTACGGCAGCAACACTTTACCAGATAAATTCTTCAGTCTTCCTCCTCCCAAACACTTTGAAGTGGCCTTGAATTGCATTGAAATTAGTTCCTTCCATATAAGATGTTTAAACAGGATGGAGCACTGACATAGTACATTACCATATACATTACATAGTATATTACAGTGCATGCACTGCACACACACATCATAATTGTAGGACAGTGTGCCAGATACATGTTCCCCATAAATGAGATCCAGATTTCACTTCCCTTTCTCGACTTTGACTGCACTTTAATAGAGAGCAGGGTGACTCTGAAGCTATGAAACCGCCCGTGAAGAAAAACACAGGATGTACGAGTCAGAGCCTTACCGAGGTGCGTTATTAAGATGATGCAGCGTGAGACAAAGCGAAAGTGAGACAGCGGCTCAGAGACAGCCCAGGGGAAAAAAACATGCAGCGTTTTTTATTCACGGTTAATGTATACAGTAGCTGCCTTTTACACTCTCAGAAGAGCAGCCGTGAAGGCTATTACACTGCTTTTCTGTCAAGCTGAAAAAGAACCACAGTATGCAGACCTACTGTATTTTGGCTTTAGGATAAACTTGCAGCTAGAACTGGAACCACGGCTCTTGGGAGAACTATCAGAACAAATATCTGCATTGGCCCACCAGCTATACGCTCTGCCAGAAGACCAGAACTAACTGCTTAACCAGCATTTGGTATAGCCAGAACAGGAAATAATCTGAGCCCACCTCAGTGAACGCCTGTGAGGATGCAATATTTTAAGCGTCTCTAGTGGATCTTCTGGCTACAACTGCAGCTCTCTGCACTTGTCTTGGACTTTCCACCAAACAACAATTTTTTAATTCAAGGAATCTAAGAACACAAATACCTATTTTCAACTACTGATTCCCAGTACATATAAAAAAACAAACACATTTTTTCAAGATTTTCAATTTACCTTTCTGCTTTTCATTGTAACATTGCTACATTGCAGTAGTGTAAGTTCATAATATGAAAAAACCTAATGGTACTGAACAAAAAAAAACGGCTGTGTCCAAACCAGCCCCCCAGTACCTGTTCTTACGCACCAGTCACAGCCTGGTGTTGGTATTCAGATCAGGTCTAAACATAATGGTGTGGCAGCAGGGTTCATAGCGTGTATACATCACATAAGTGAGACCCTCTGCATCACTGTTGCTCTGGGCGGGGGAATGATGTAGGTCAGGGCAGACCACCGTCTGCCTTGGTGACCTTGACTGCGGGTGTGGCGGCGTGGCCACAGGCCAGAGGGGACAGGCGGTGCCAGGAAACCATTCCGGAGAGCTGCCGACTGTACTGCTTTCACCACAGACTGGACTGTGGCCACGGCTCCCCCGCCTCGCCCCCTCAACCGTCCAATGATGCGCGTCAGGCATAACCGGCGCAGACTGGAAATGACACGCGCGTCTTGATTTTGACAGCCCCGGACCACCCGTCTGTCACTGGAGAGGATCGCCCGTGCAAAAGGAGGACTGTGAGGTGGCAAAGGCTCACTCCCATTTATATCGCAGGAGGGCATCAGTGTAAACACAGGCCATTCTTATAGGCAGTGCTGTGAGATGCTACTTTGTACTCTGCTGATTGGAAACACGGGTGCCATTTGAAAGTACTTATCCTTTAGCATCTATCCGTTACCAGCAGGAAACTAGAAGGCTGATCAGCACTGGTGCCCAGTGAAAACAGATTCCCTGCAACTTCATTATAGCATCACAATGATCACCATGTAATAGCCATCTTCCGCAGCAACTCCTAACTAGGAAATGTTACTGTCTTTAGCCCCAGACGTACAATAGCAGCCTCCTCTAATTACGTCAATATCATAAGCAGGCTCATTTTATTTCTCCTTCTCTTTCTTTCAATACTGAGCAACATAATTTGGGCCCATAATGATTATCATATTCAATTCCACAAAAGACCTTAATCTCCTTCTCCCTTACATCACCGGCCCTCTCTTATCCCCCCTTCAGAGATGTGATTTCCTCTCTGGGAACATGTTCACAGATGGTGGTCTCTCTCCCCCCCCCCCCCCCCCCCCCCCCCCCCAACACACTCCACCCCCCCCCAACCCACGCAATAATTCCTGGCCTCATTTCTTCATATTCTCTAACTCCTCCTCATATTTGCTTCCCAACCCACGCCTTCTCTGGGACACCAGGCTATAGTTTCTAAGCAACCACTCGCTTACTGGTAAGTGTTCTTTCAGAAAGTACCGCTTTATTTATTTAATACTTAAAGGTTACCTTAAAAATGGCGAAACCTCGAAGGCCCCCTGTATGGTAATTGGCATAAAGTGGCCTGTGAGTGCTGCGTTTTGTCGCTGAATGACGAGCCGCCTTCCCTTCTGCACGTATGAAGCACAGGCTGTGTTTAATATCGAGCGAGAGCAGCTGTATGGAGGGACAGTAGCGGAAGCTTAAACGCATCCCCCCCTTTGGCAGCGTTTCCAGCCTCATTATCCTCCAGCCGTGTGCCAAGGTTGCTCCCCGACTTCCTGATTTATGAATAGAACAGAGAGAGGCCCGCTCAGAAAGATGCGTACTAATTGCAAGCCTCGCTCCGCCAGATCGTCCGCGCACCAGATATTTCGCAAGCATTTCGATTAAGCTGTTTTGTTAGTCGCAGGCAGCTTTTAAAATAAATGTGAAGCGATTTGTCATGTATCGCCGAGGCAAAAGGATTGTTGGGGGTAATGACACCACTTGTCATCCTCTTGAGAAATCTGCAGTGTTTATATTAATTTAAGGACGCCGAGTGCTTCCTTGTGCCGGACACGGGACTGTGCACCGACTAACCACATTTAAAAGCAAATGAGGAATCGATTTTTGTTCTTAACAAGCAGGTATGTTTTCCCTCTGTTTTTAAATCAGAGCCCTGGGGCTGCTACCACCCACCCCCCTCTTTCTGCGGGACTCCTCCGATGTCCGAGGACAAAACTGGAACAATCGAAATTCTGAAATGTCTTCCGGAACGTGGTGTTTTGGCTGTGGAGGGTCACGTGACTGGACGAGTGTGTGAAGGGCAGAACGGAGAGGACGCTGATGAGTCAGTCGCCAGCTCTCCTTCCCCAGCACTTCTTTCACCACCCTGCCATCCCCACTCTCCCTTTTTCAGGTCATTAATATAAGCCCAAGATTAATCCTGAAAACCGGGCCAAAGGTCACAGCACAGCGCTTGGGAAAATGACGGATTCATTAAGCGTGTGTTTAAAGAGTGTGCTTATGTGTGTGTGTGTGTGTGTGTGTGTCTGTGTGAGTGTATATGTGTGTGTCTGGGTGTGTGTGTGCACGTCGGAGGAATTGTTATGCCAGTGTCAAAAATCATCATGCGCAATACGATTAAATGGAGGTTCTACAAATTACAAAAACAGTCCATGATTATGCTACTGCTACCCTACTCGCAATAATGTATGGCTGTTCAGGCGGCCCAAGTAATATCTTTTAGGCCCTTTGTGAATACACAGGTAAGATTACAGACTGAATCAAACTAAAATTATGCGCAAATCCACATAAGAAATCATCTCTGCCGAAGCATATTGCCCATATGTGCGTCTGTTTATGACTGAGTACCATCTGGAGCTGAGGCGAACATTACTTATTCGGCCATCTCGTCTGAATTAAATCCCTCTTTATGAGCGTGCACGGTGGGAGTAGAACCATATCAGCAGCAAATGCCAAAGTGAGTAAAGATCAAAATACGAAATCGGACAGAGACACATATCACATCCATAGAGGCAAATACTCTATCGATGCAAGAAAATGAAAGCAACAATAGAAGAAAGTATAGAATTTGCAACAATAGAATTTATTTTAAAGGAGCATCCTTCTGATTTACCAGTATATATGGGGTTACTGATGAAAAAAGATCTTTTTCTTTTGCAGGCTGATGTTGCCAGAAAGGTTTTTAGATGGATATAGCATAGCTGATGTGAAGTGACGTTCCGTTCAGAAAATCCCCATGAATCCTAGCAAGTCACAACTCCGGAAAAGAACTGAAGACTGTAAAACACAGGGAACGAAAGCACTGTATTTTTGCTGGGGTTGATTTCATTTCAGTGCTCAAGAAGAATTCAAATAAGCACATACATACACATGCTCCCATTATATAGGAATTATATACAGGAATATAGAGGAAACGCACATAATTAAATGCCATTGTACAATTATCCATTTTAGTCCATGTCCACAAATATGATTGAGAGAATATACCAATGACTTCCGAGTTTGAAACACAAGAGAAATGCAGAGAAAACCAAAAAACCTAATTTTGTTAAAATGTGAGCTAGAACCAAACACCAAGAAAGCATGCCACACATCTCAGGGTAAGACATTTTGCAATGTCTCTCCATTTCTGTCTGGCTGTTACATGTGAAGTACTATGAACTTTAGCTACTGTTTGCATTCTACAGGAATTGCAATCTGAAATACCACTGAATCATACCCCCCATAAAAAAGGATTCCAAAAAGCCATGACGACAAGCATTTGTCTGGAAGGGACAGTGAGTTTTGGTGGGCAGGTGGAGGAGAGTACAGATGGAGAGTAAGTCGCTCTGGGTAAGAGCGTCTGCTAAATGCCTGTAATGTGGTGAGTCCGGGGGACGGGGGCAATCTGACAGCGAACCCCAAAAATGGAGAATGGTGTAGTATCGAGAAAAGGGGGAACTGGCTAGCTCCCCAATAGCCCTGCACTGACAACCCTGCTCTCCTATGTCTGAGGACAAAACTGGAACAAGCAAAATTCTGAAATGTTTTCCGGAACGTGGTGTTTCAGCTGGGGCGGGCAGGTGGAGGAGTACAGATGGAGTGGTGAGTCCTGGGGCAGGGACAATCCGACGGCAAACCCTGAAAACGGAGAATGGCGCGGTACCGGAGAAAGGGAGAACTGGCTAGCTCCCCAATAGCCCTGCACTGATAGCTTCCCTGGAGAGAGGGGGAACTGGCTAGCTCCCCAATAGCCCTGCGCTGACAGCTTCCCTGGAGAGAGGGGAATGCCCGGACCGGCTCATTGAGGTGAGCTGAAGGTGAGAGAGAGAGCCACACTCTGAGCTAATGGCCCCTTTGCTTGGCTTTTAGTAAACAGCCCGCTCCACTCAGTGCGTCCCAGCTTCCCCACCGCCCTCGTAATCTGCGTTACTCACGGCCCGCTGGAGCCGGGAGCGCCTCGCCGTGTCGGACTCTCCGCCCGATCTGCGGAGGCGAGCGCGGCCCCGCCAACACACCGAGAGGCAGTTTTTCTAGGTCAGCTGTGATTAATCTAAATTCTCCGACTTCCCGCTCAACTTCAAGTAACACGTACATGCACGTACACACAGACAGGGAGAATCAAAGACAAGCTAAAGGCTCTTTTTGTACGGTGGCGAGTTTGAATCAGAATTAAGACACGGTTTTGACGTTGAGATTATTCTATTGTATTTTTGTGTTGAGCTGCACCGTGGTGTTTGAATGTTCCATATCATGTGAGAACGTCTTGTTTCCACCGCCCAATCAGAGGCCACTGTTCCTCTGTTGTAGGCTATAATTGTGAAACGACGGCGTTCCGTTTGGCCAAATCAACGTTCACATACCCTGTGGGCAGAACAGGAATGTCTACACAACACATTTCCACTGTATTTTGGCCTCACTACCAAGAAGCAAATACTGGGCTTTCCTCCTTTAGCTCACCACACTGGCCAGAAGATAAAGCTTCTTTTCTTTGGTTTCTTTGTGCAGGAAAAAGGTCTCTTTCCTGGCAGCTCCAGGTTCTTCCCACTTGCGGCACAGTTTTGACCCAGACATCACCCTAGCTTTGTGGTGGTGACACAGAACTTACAGAGAGAATGTCCATCACAGCCCATGTAGTGACAGCACTTGGAACCAGTACGGCAGAAAGAGATACCCCTGAAGGTTCCCATTTAACCTGCCATAATGTTCCAGGAATTAGTTCCTGGTAGTGTGAGAGCAGCCAGGCCAAGTTACAACGCTGGGATCAAACAGACACACCAAACGCAAACGCCGAGTGATATGTGGACAGTTAAATATAACTGTGGGTGAAGGTCATGGGTAAGCTATGTACGTTTGCTGAGAAAACACATCGACCTGCCCTTCAATCGATGTTTTTCCCCAATCAATCAATTTAATTTTTATATAGCATGCTTTACAGTACCCAGGACCTTGCAGAGTTAATAACTGTCAGATAGACACAAGCGAAGCATAGTTCAGTCAGTCAGATTACATAAAGCTCACAAATGCTCATACTCCAGCACTCAGGCCCCAAACAAACTCAGTTTCTTCTCTTTAACCACCTTACCAGAGAATGGTTTGACAAGAGCAACTAACAACACAGGAACTTCTGCGCTCACTGAAGAAGCGTGTCCCTGCCTTTGGCTCACTGTTAGTTTTGTGTTCCCTGCTAAATGCAGGTTTACGTTGTGCACCTGTGTACACAGTGGAAGCAACGCTTAGCGTGGCTTAAGGGATATATGAGACCAGCTCCCTCCTTACAGGCACAGAGGGGTTTATTGACCGAAGGGCCACTGACAGTGGACGCCTTACCCCTCCCAAAGCACATCACCCGGCCTTGACATCACCCCCCCTCGCCTCCTCCACACAACAACCATTGGAGAGCATCTATGATGAAACCTCTACTTTAGGACAGCTGCAGTGCCAATGACTTTGAAAACTACATTGACGATACGATAACAAGATTAGTTTTTTTCTGGAGAAACACCAGCAAACTGACAGGCCTATCTGAGGTGCTCCCATGTGCTAGCTCTTGCTGCGTAAGGTTGTGGGTTTCCAAGCAGGCGAGTTAGGGCGGCGGGGAGGCATTTCGTCCTCGCTCCAGGTCGAACGTTCCGGGATGCAGGATCTCCTGTGACTTCACCAGGGTATCCAGTTTCCCCTGTGTGCTTGCAGCAGTACATTCTATAATTAGACACCATTGGTATAGGTTGAGAGCAGTGGAAGGAGACACTCTCCTCTGCACACTCACGTGTGGAGCAGTGTAGTGGGACCTCACGCTAATGAAGAGATATGTCCTGTTAGTCCTTCCTCTACCACAGCAAAGCCGCCAGCCAAGTCATAGGTTGCCCTGCTGCATTACTAGGCAATTTCCACCTGATTTTCATTCATTAAGATTCAGGTGATGAGTGTAGGAATTCATATGTCCACGTGTGTGTATGTGTGTGTGTGTGCGTGTGTGTGTGTACAACTATACATTGTGCCACTCAATGGTTAAATGTCATAATCGAAACTCATTTCATACAGTGACATTTATTCACATCTCTGAAGATATTCACAGGAGGCTGAAATCCTTGTCCTTTTGTTTAAAAGGGCAAGAGCCACTCTATGAAATATCGCTCGTTAAATTTTACTGTTTAGTAGGGGATAAATGTTCAGCATTTGTTGAATAAGGATTAAAATCTTGAGGAAACTGTGAAGATTATGCCTCAAAGCCCCCATTTAAATCTTAACTGTGATCCAACCCGCTAACAACCAGAGACATGTCCTCTGACCGACTGGGATCAGTACCTGGGCTGTGATTTGCAACCAGCAGGTGATTTGGTTTAATCCCAAAACACCAAGCTCACACTGTGGATTTATACCTGAAATGACACTGGCTGGCCAACAAACTGTGAAGGGAGACCAAATCAGTGACAAAAGGGGACATTACACTCCAATGACACGATGTGATTGGCTGGCGGGAGGAGGTACCTCAGGAGTCCAGTTTATGGGTGCAGTGCCCTTTCCTCCATCCTTCCTCCAGGTCCACACAAAAAATACAATTAAAAGGAGGATGAGGGTCTCATGCTCAGTTAATCTGTATAAGGCACAGTGATTACCAGGGAGAGCAGCGACATGGCCTTCCTATGCTGGGGGGGGCAGGACTTGGCTCAGACTGTCTGAGTAGGATCACTGGCGATGAGACTGAGAGGGGCGGACAATATGCGCCCCCCCCCCGCCCCCCCCACACTCCCCCCGATTAGTCTTGCTCCCTGCCCACCTTCTCCTCACCCGTGGCAACACTGCCCCTCCCAGTTCAAATGCCAGCTCACTGCAGTCTTGCTCTTAGCTGGAAAAGAAATGGCTGAAGTTTACTGGGGAGATACGGCTTAATTAACATGTCCGCAGAAGAGAAGGGATGCGTGTCTGAGAAAGGTGGATGAGGTGGCCGTGGTTGGTATCTGGGGGATGGGGTTTAAAAAGAGCTGTATTATCAAGTCTGAGGAGCCACCAGGATTGGTCGGGGAGAATTTAATCTGATAATCCACACACACCGGAGCGCTCTGGCTGGTTTTTTTTTTACTCATTTGTATTCCATGCAGCATTTCTGTTCAGTGGATTAAAAAAACCCCTGAATAATTATGCGAGGTGCATTCAGTACATTTTACTGTACCTAGAATCCTTGAGTCAACCCTGCGGTACATGGAACAAGTATTGCCCCAGTAAAAAGAAGATGACCATTGTATTTTGTGGGGGAAAAATTATTAAATGAAAAGCCCTTTCTAGCAAAACGCTGATGTTTTATTATTATGACTTTCAGAATGATAATTTGATATCACAAAGAGTGAGCACAGTGTCAACGCCCACTAGACACAGAGTACAAGAAAACAATGGATTAATTAAATGCTTTCACGCTACAACTATTTCACCAACAGCAAGTGGGGGTATTAAAAATCAAATATTGCAAATGTCACACGAATAAATCTAGACTGGCTTATAATAGCTGGTATTGAAATGGAAGACACAAGAACTGGATGAGGCATTATTCATGAGAGCATTTTTTCCCCCCACAAAATCAAAGGAAGCTTTGTCACCCAGCAGTTAATTGCTGATTATTTCAACACAAAGCAAAAGGGCACCCATGGAATCAAGCTTCTGCGTCAAGACAGAACAATTACTGTCTCTGAAAATAATGCAATCCAATCAAATTACCGCACAAAAAAGCAAGAAATAATGAACGCCAAAAAGAAATGTAGCTCTTTCCTTTTTGAGTGCTCAAAAAAAATCTAAGTCACTGTGTAAAACTTATCTACATTACAAAGACCTCACTTGAAATTAGCAGCCTACAAAACATATTCTGGGAGCAGACCCGCTGATATTTTAAGACAGAGGCCGTCGACACCATGTGCTTTCTATAGGTGAAGCATAACTCACGAAGCGTGACGAGCTATTGCTTCATCGGCCCGTGATGTGCTCAGAATAGACGGCCGGCTTTACCCTGAAACGAGGTGCCGCGGGCTTCCGCTCGGTGACGCGCCGGGCTGGAGACGGAGGGGCCCCCGCAGATGCCGCGGCCGCACGCCACGACGCCGTACGCCAACCTGGCTCTGTTTCGCCGCTGAACTGTCCGGTGGTTTTCCGGGACAGATGACAGATGGGGCTTTTCCCGTAAGCTTTTGCGGTGAGGGTGGGGGGGTGGGGATGGGGGGGGGGGGGGGGTTCCTGCCAAAACCATCGTGCCGATCAGGCCCCTCACGCTCCCCTCTGCCCCACCCTCGGAGGCACGGAGCCGGATGTGAGGGAACACTCTCCCCTCGGGCTCGCCCCGGCTCTCTGCACAGATGTACACGGGGAGGCAAACTTTCCCTCGCCCAATTGAAAGCAGGTGGAGCGTGTACTTTGGTAGGGCAGGCTGAGTTAAAACAGCACATCGGTGGGGGATGGCTAGCTTCGCTCAGCCCTCGGTGCAATGGTGCGCACCACAGTCTTTTGCGGAATGCAGACCGTGGCACTGCCGACTGGCCAGCATCTACAGCACAGTGCACAGTTGGTGCAGTGCCCATTTTGCATGGTGCACACTTGACACAGTGCACACTTGGAGCAGTGCAAACTCACAGTGCACACTTCACGTCGTACAAACTTGGAGCAGTATAAAATTGGTGCAGTGCACATTTGAGGCAGTGCACACTTGCCAAACGTGCAGTGTCTTCCTCCTGTGGAAGCTCAACTTGTGGACTGTTGCATGAAAAACACTGATGAATATTACTGGCATTCAAAAGAGGAAAAAGAAAAAATGTGTTTTCTTTAGGAAAGTACATGTGCATTTCCATGGGAGTAGCAGTGAATTTTGAGGGTCCTACAAAGTATGTGTCGCAATGTATGCTCACTCTGTGTTAAATAATGCAGGCCGTTCACACAGCGAGAGTTTAAGTAAAACTGAATACCACAAAGACTGCATACTCAGCTCTTTGAGCAGGGACATTCCTCACCATGGCTAAGACATAAAAATACAGTGGCTATTTTTAAGATGTGCCGAAAAAAGCCACATAGTCCCTTTCATTTTCTCCTTTAGTAACTCTCATACTCAAACTCATTTCTCCTGTTCTGCTTACAACCAATTTAAAAAAAGTCAGAAAAGGGGCCACAACTAACCAGGTCGACAAACTAGCATCCACACGTTAACAGTTTCAGGTGGATGGCAATCAATGGGTAACATTTAATAGGCCTGTGAGTTCTTGCTTGTACACATTTTGGCGTATGGAGTGGATTTTAAGCAACTCTAGTTTCCGACATTTAACCAGAACATATTTACATTAGGCGCAGAGTTTTGGCCATGCTGTCATTACAGTGTTTTCAAGTTCAAGAAAGGCTGAATGGAAACCCGACAGAACCCGCGGCCCTCACGGGCACCATTTTAGGCGTGAGGCCTCACCTGTCGCAGCGGTGGTCGAAGGACCCGAAGGAGTCGCAGCCGCAGGGCTGGCAGCTGGTGGAGCCGTTGGTGAAGTGCCCGTCCTCGCAGTCCTCGCACTGCGGGCCCACGTAGCCCGGCAGGCAGCGGCACTGGCCCGTTGCCACGTCACAGTCATACAGGTCCTCCACACCCTCGCCGGTACAGTTGCACAGGATGTCTGTTGGGAGACGCACATACACATGGATGAACTTTCTGAACAAGTAAGCTATAAATTCCACTAACATGCTCTAATTAACCTCTTTGAGGCAGGAAGAGATTTTTTCTGGTCTATAAATATTTAGTTGCTAACCAGAACGGGCAAATCTCTCATGATGAGTTGTAGGACGTGAAACCTATTGAAGGGTCCTGTGCAGACAGACCTTGCAAGCCTAGGACGGTGGACACAGGCCTCACCAGCCTTCCTTACTGACACTGGCTGCTTTGCTTTACTTTCCCTCAGCTCTCACTCTCTCCAAATTCGGTTTGTAGGAGCTTTATTGGCATGTCATTGGATGGTGCTGCCAAAGCAAAGGTGACCAGCACTCTCATTTCCAATTTCAAGGTATTTTCCTGGCATGGCATTAGAGGATGCTTGTAAAGCAAAGGTGACTAGAGAACACTCCCTCAACCTCTCTCACTCACACAGAAACAAACTTTTTTACAAATGGGTAAAATTCAGTATTTCTCTACTTAATAAAGCACTCTCAATATTAAGTATTAATATCAGGCATAAATCATGCTCCAACAGTTGCAAGAAAGTTTAGAAAAACCCAATACTGCTCAGCTTGCAGATCCATAGCAGCCCCAGTGGAAGTAGACCGTGACAGTGCTTAATAATGTGCCTGATGTGCAGAACCGAGTTGCGCATGGATGTGATGTCCATGAAATAACTCCCATCAACCTTTGCAACCTCACAGTAAATACCTGAAGGAGGAAGAGAGTGATATAACCAATACAGCTAGCTAGTGTTTATGATTTTATCGAAGTTGGTGGCGAGATGAGAGCTCTTATTACTGTACAGGCTGGACACAACATTGAATGCAGGCATAATTTGAATCTAAAGCTAAATCAAGCTGTTTTCTTCTGTTGACAGATGTGTTGTGCAAACTGTTTTGCACATTATACTTTGGAAATATTTTGGAAAATACTCCAAAAACACGGTAAAATGGCATTTGATCAAAGCTAACCTTCTCCTGGGAAACCTGTCCTAATTCCACCTAAGAATCCCTTCAAGAAAAAGAAGCTGTATCCCTTTCTTTCCTGCTTCATAATGTGAAAACTGTTCATTTTCCAATTAAGGTATTAATGGAAGGAAATGTTGGGTTCAGCCATGCTTATGCCATCTCTGCTGTTCAGTATCAGCACAGTCCTGTCCAGCAGTCAGCATCTGTCAGATCTGCTGTATGGCTTGTCACCACAGAAACAGGAACGTAGCAGATATAATTAGCACCAGTGAACGGCACACATTTTTCACACCAGCTGAAAGGAGGAACTGGAAAGGAACAGCAGAGGTGACCTTGTCAGCAATTACATTACATAACAGGAGCGAAACACAAAGGCACGCGCCTCCATTACTGTTTCAGCCTAAGAGCAGTGGGCGGGTACCGCACGCTGACACCTTTCTGAAGCCTCAACAAGATGTGAATGGTAGGTACGAGCAGTGCTTCATTTGTGTGGGATCCTGCTGGAACAGGACGCAGGATCTCTGTTTAGGACACCCTATGTTCCGGGAACTATTTGCATGGATCTGGCAACGCTTGAGGGGGAAGAAAACAAAATTTTAAAAAATCCATTCGTTGCATCCATGATATTTATTTTTTTAAATTCATTTATATTATATATTTACTTACATTAATTTATATTTTATATTTACATATAAATTACAAAAACAAACAAATAAATAAATAATATTTATTGATCACAGCAGCGGTGTTTTGTTGGCTATGTCTGGTCATTCGACACACTTTTGGCTGCCTGTGGCAAGACTCTCAAAATTCCCCAAGAGTCCCCACATGCTTGCGCCCTTAATTACGAAGATCCAATTAGGTTTGATGCATTTAATTGCCTTTAAGCTAACACAGATCGACCGTAATGAAACCAAATCTCCCAGCCGGAGGAAAATGGCAACACTTGAAAGAATTTAATTAGCCCTTAATGTGGCCAGAGAGTGTAAGGTGCCAGTCACCTGACGAATCTGCACAGGATGCCTGCTCAGTGGATATAAATTATTAAGCATGTTCAGGATTTGGAAATCAGTGATACAGTGTGACTGTGCACTGTCACTCAGTGTATACCAGCACACTGCGCACACCTTACGTAAGGAGCCATCTGTTTGGCGTGATTCACACTACATTACTTCAGCAATTAACCTACACCTTTCAATCATTGAATCAGCAAGCCTGGAGATGGGGATTCTGAATTTGTAATTACAAAATACATTAAATTATTTCAACTACGCAGAACAGAACTTACTGAAGAACTCTTTATTTTACACATTTCTTCCATTCTCTTTTTTGGATGCCAAACAATCACCACAAATTATTTTCTCCACACAGATTTTAGAAGTTCACTGAGAACAAGTTTTTACAACACTTTCATAGTTATTCAAGCAGCGCGGGTCACACAGATCAACACGTATGCCAACGTCCATCTTAGTCGGCTCATGAGACGCGTTGAACCGTGTGGACTGAGGAAACCTCCAAAATGGACGCAAGCGATAGAGGAAGCGGGGCCATGCAGCAGTCAGCAGCCATCAGCAGCCACACGCTACTTCACAAGGTCTGATTTCAGCCGCAGATACGCACATGCCACATGAAAGGCCGTAATTACGAATGCGCTGGGCAATCAGAGCCGGCTTTCCGCGGCTATCCCCTAGCAGGCCTATGTGTGCCTGGCTTTCATGTTTCCGAGGCCTTGATGGATCCCGCGCGCGGGGGTAAAAAAAAAAAGAGGGAAAAAAGAGAGAGCCTTTCAGGTTTAGTTTAAATGAAAATGGGTATTCACATCACCAAAGCAGGCAAATATTTCCAGTGCTGTATGCTGAGTGCACAGAGTACCCTGTGATGGTTAACATGTGTGAGGGGCTCAGACTGCTTTGATACCATTCAATTTTACCATACCCAACCCCCCTCACCCAACACACACTGCTTTACTGAACTGGTTTAGACCACCTTTACGGCTGGTCACAGTGAGCCAAGAATTTAGGACACCTAGAGTAAAGCATCCTTAAAGCAGAGAACCACTCAAGACAAGGCGGGATAACACAGGTATACATTTCTGCCTGTTTTTCTGTTGCTGGTTGAGTAAGGCCCGTGGGGACCAGACAGAGAAGCAATGTTCCTCCACCCCCTCCCCACCTCCCCCTTCTCGCCTGGGGATCACAGACAGCACCCGCTGCCCTTGGAAACGGCCCCTGCGGTTTCCGTGGGTAACAGTACGCGCGGCCCAAACTTTTCCCCTCAGCAAAACACGGGGAGGAAATTCCAGGCAGCCTGTGTTGTGTTATGCAATGCAGAAGGGACCGTATTTCAGAAAACAGGTAACTTTGGGACCTGCAGCTCGGGACCAACACTCGATCAAAAGGTCAGGAACCTTCTTTTTATTCCTCAAGCAGAACAGCACAACCTCACAAATGATTATTTTACTTGGGAGTACCTGAACGGCAGTTTGGGAGAAACGTGCCAACGTAAAGTACAAAATCATTTGCATAAGTTTTACCAGGTGCTGTAAAACTTCTTTTCTCTGTCTCTTATGCACGGTATATTTTTCTTGCGAAACGAGGAACAAACTAAAATTGCACCCTGTCCGGCTTGTCTGTGTAATTCAAGGTTGATTTTAAGAAAACATGAAACAGAGTGAGTTTCGTAAACACACCGTGGGCTTCCAGTGAGCTCACCTGCCTTTGATTCTTTACGTGGTGTTTTCAGTCTCGTTAGCAATCTGGTTTGGTAGTGGGACAGGATGTGCTAGAATTAAACCGCAAAAAATAAGCTTTTCCAGGCACACACTTTGTCATTTTTGGCCAGGCGGACAGCACTCCGTCTGCTTGAAGAAAACATTATCACTAATCCATTCATAATGGACTGCAGGACTTTTCAAGTGCAGGGCAGCAAGCACCTGATTTAGGAAAACCCTTTGTCTCATCTCTCTAAAAGACCAACAGTGATTAAACATAAAGTCTCATTTGTTTTACGGCATTCTCCAAGCATGGGGCTTTATCCCGCGTTTAATAATTGAGAGGGTAGTCTGTGGTTCAGTTTCAGTTTCATTTTAGTTGATTCATCACTATGCAGACATTTCTCTACACGATCCTCTGTGATTTAAGTGATCAGTAAACCTCCTCCAAGGCTCCTATTTCTCCATTTGCTCTAATAAAATACTCTGGCTGGTGGTGAGACAAATGTGTCACTGACAGGAGCAGGAAGTTCATCTTCTAGGCTAAAGTGATTGAAGATGCTCAACCTTGCTAGGTCTTGGATACACATCATTTACAAATTCCAAATGACAATTTTGGATTGGAGTTCTCCGTTCCCGGAGAAAATAAAACCCTGAGAAAGTGTTACAGGCACCAAGCATACACAAACCAGCCTTACTGTACTGTAGTATGCACACCTGCTATGTACAATGTTTGTTTGCTGTATGCGTTAGGTATGACAAATTAAATATGTGCCCTCAGCACACAAACTTCAATTATCTAAGCACTAACAGAAGTTATATTCATACAGTAAGGTAATTTCTCACAGAACACATCCAAGTGAACTAATTCGTGCTCGCCTTCCGAATGTGGGCTTCACTTGGACCGCCCTCTCCCCTGTACAGTGTGAGGGGTGCGGGGGGGGGGGGCAAGGGGAGGCGTGGTTCTGCCCCAGAGCCCAACGCTGCCCCCTGCCTTTAAGGGCTCCCATACTGCACTCAATTACCCGCACCGTTATAAAAAAAGCCCCGCCGCTCCTCCTAATGCTCGCAACAGGACCCCAGACTGTGAAATTAAAGTGCCTTATTTATTTCCCCGTGCGCATTTTAAGGCAGGTAATAAGAACAGGATTATTCCTCCACGGGTTTCCAAGTCCCCCAAGTGGGCAGTAAAGTTTGATTAATTTTTTTACCGAAGAACGTAAGTAACCCAAGACTCGAAGCTCAGCGCTTGGTGTTGTGTCTTGATGCTGTAGATTTCATAACACACACACAACACACACACACACGCACGCATGCACGCACACGCACACACACACGCGTGTACTCACACATATTCCTCAGAAAACCTTTTTTAATTTACGATATTTATCACTCTGCAATATAACAACCATGTGATTTTACAACATCATAATTTTAAAGCATGTAGGTAGCGCAGAGATTGGTTCTGATGATTTCCCAGTTACGAGACTCAATATAAAAGGTGTCAGCTTTCGGAAGGTCAAATAGCAGAAAGTCAAATTTCAGTCTCCTTTCAAGGTAAAACAGAGTGAGTCCTGACCAAGGTAGATGATCCACAGGAGGAGTTTTTTTAACAACAAACTGCATAATAAAACTACAAACCTTGGGAGATCCTAAGGATCACACTTTTCACAGTCTGCCGGTGCAGGCAGAAATGTCCTTATCTCAGCAATTTTATTACTTTTTGTTACCTTTGACTCACTCACTTTTCCCCTGATCTATATTTACTTTCCCTTGTCTATATTTACTACCCCCCAGCAGAAAAAACGTCAAAACATCCTGCTCACAAAGGCCTTCAAATGACTCCACCTCAGGCCGACCGCTCTTTCGATCGCATTCCACCGAATCGACTCCCCTCTCGTCGACCCTCCGGACGACCTTCAGCCCCTTGCCTCTCCCCCGGCTCCGGCCCAGCGACACGTGCCTGCCCGATCAGACCGGGCCCTCCCCATCGAGTGCCGCGAACGCGCCGTGCCCCGGGCCTGGAGGCCCACCGGCACCTCCGCAGCGCTCCGAGCACGCCCGCGGGAGTGATGCGGCGGGGGATTATGGGAGAAGACAGCCAGGCATGACTGGAACTCCGGCCTGTTTCCCAGAGACTTCACACACGCACGGTATTTTAGCAACCTGTGTCCACAATGGGAACACGTTATGTGTTGTTTTCTCTGGATGGGTTTTTTTTTGGGGGGGGCGGGGGGGGGGGACCTCACACAACTTTATTGCCGTTTCTGGCATGTTGCCCCCAGTGCACGTACGGGGTTATGTAACGGCGTTAGGGAGAGGTTACACAACACTGTGGGAGGGCCGATGCTCTGTCACTCTGTATCTGGGTGGGAGTGGGGGAAGGGACTGACAGGGGGTGGTAGGATGAACGGGTAAATGCTCTTCCCCAGCACACCGCCACCTTGTCACCCGTGATCACTATCACAGGGCGTGACGTCCCAACACGTCGTTACAGATCTCACACGGGATGGGGGCGGGGCCCCGGCTACCCAGCCTCCCAGCAGGCCCTCTCTGCTCCGGTTCAGACACGCCCACGTGCGCTTTAGCTACAATCAGAGCAGAGAGCAGCGGTACCAGGGGATCTTTACCAGACAGCAGCAGTTACTTACTGTAACTGAGGACTCCAGCCTGCCAAAAAGCAGAGAATGGAAGTTTAAACAGTGAGCAGGCTCACTCATTCCCCTCACACTTCTGTTCCTCTCCTGCACTTTATCTCCTGCACCAGCAGCACGCAGACCGGGCCGAGGAGGGAGACGTGCATGCACGATTACACTCATGCTTTTGCATCGCATTAAACACCCCTGCGATGCCCGCGACTAATCCGATATCCTGCGACTAAGTTTTTTTTTTAAGTTCCAGGGACAACAATTTGCAAGTTTTTCCACACTTAGCTGAGAGTGGCTGTGAGGGAAAAGGGACGGAGGGAATATTGAATACTAGAGTGGTCTTTTAGGATGCAGCAGCAGAGGTACACTTTTGAACAGGGTCGGGGGAGGGGCTCAATCGGAGCATATCTCTAAGACATACATGCCAGAGTCCAGTCAGATTCGGCGATCAGCTCTATATCCAGGCTTGACGACAGCATTTCCAGTGACTGGTCTCCCGTGCCCCAGGACATCTCTCACACTCCGCCCCCCCCCCTGCGCCACATTGCCCATCCAAAGCTCGCTAACCATCTGAGCATGTTTACTACACACACAACATCTGGGTTATATTAGTAGCAGCAGCATAAAATGAATTTATCAGCGTCGGTTGTGGTATCGGCAAATATGGTCAGACAAACATCAATTATTGCTATTACCCCATAATTTCCTTATCGTGCATCCCTAATGTTTACCACTCACTCCACAGACCGCCAGCCATTTTCATACCACCTTTTTTCTTTTTTAATAAATTCTGATTTTATCACCAATTTAATTCAATTTTCTCCCTGTCTGAAATGGCAGATTGCATTTGCAGGGCTATTCCACCGCTGCAATGGGCAAATGAGTGCACGTCTATGGTGCCAGCTCAGAGCTGCGCGGTCATGGTCTCAGAGAAGAGCGCTCCACGCACAGGAGCTGCAGGCAGACTGCGGGAGCCGGATAAGGCAGAGTGCTCCGCTCACCGATGTGCTCTGAGGTGAGGACAATCCCGCCGACCGACCACCTTCCCTGTGCCGCGCTACGGTCAAATCCGCTCCCGGCTACTGTCAACACCGGCGCGGTCATTACTTGATACCAGACCACCGAATCAAATCACAGCGCTGAACGAGTGCTTTAGCTGGAGGCCCTCTTTTCTAAACAGCTGTTTCTCCATTAATTATCTCCCTTGGACAGAAATGTCTGTTGTCCATGGGCAATTCACAGGTCCATTTCTGCTTCCAAATCAAATGAAACTTGGTTTGAAAAGACTTCATTTCCCAGGATGGAGCTGAAAGCCGCGAGGCAGCAGGAGAGGTCCGTGCCCCAGGCTTGTTTTGCCTGGGCTCTGTCAGTCTGCTCTTTGAAGAACAACAAAAACTTCCCCTGCACTTGCTCCGCACTTTCGATTCCCCCTGCAGAGCCCGGTGACATCACCAAGCGGCAGACATTCCTCGCTGCCCATCAGATGCGGTAATGGCCACCGTTACCACGCCTGCCAAGCCTCTGCTCCACCTGACCCACCCGGGGTTCCTGATTGATGGACGCCGTTTCCACTGACAACACAATGGAGAAAGAAAGTACAGGAGACGGCCTGTGAGCACAGCAGGTAAAATCTTATCACTCAGCGCAGAACTTAACAAGGAAAAAGCCTTCCCAGGTGGTTTGTGATGATAATGCTCCTTCGGCTCTGCGCAGTAGCACAGGGGTGGAAATCAATCACGCTGGTTTCAGCAGGCCGGTATTGATCGCCATCACAGCTGGGACTTTAGTCCCGCCCCCAAGCTCCCCCACAAGGCAGCAGCGGCAGGCAGAAAGTCAAAAACGGTCCATCCAAAACTAACACATCAAACAGAGTTATTTATGGGGTGTTATTACTATTTCTTGGTGAGTTTTACCTAGCTCCCATGGACGAATAAGTTCTTACAGAATCAAACATGGCTCTTCACTAGATGGGAACCTATGGAGACATTCATATTTGTTTCATGAGGCTTGAAATACCAGATTAAAGCCTGCAAGCCTGCTCTCTTTGCGTGTTCATACGTACACACCATCTACTGCTGAAATGAGGATACAACTGGAGCCAATGTTACTTCAGCCACAGGGCAGATATTCATAAGAGGTCAGAGGCCAAAACAATTTGTGCTGACGTAGACATGTGCTTTGTTTTGTTAAACCTTTCTGACTGAGTTGACCAAGTGTTCACTGACCGAAATGAAGCCACACATCGCTATGCGGTTTATTTACGGAATGAGGAGAAGCACATTTTGGCTTATGGAGCACATCTAAACACGCTTGTAATGTTTTTTTAACATTATCGTGCTGTCATCACATGTGAACTGCAAATCATGATGGAGGTAGAGCATGAATGCACTCTTCAACTGCAGAGCAGGGTCAGTAGCACAGAAGAGTGAGCAATGCCATGTCAATGCAGAATTTTGAATTTGAATTTGAGAGAGAAAGATCAAAAGAGAGAGAGAGAGAGAGAGTACACGGTGGAAGTGGTTTTATTTCCATCTTACTAACCCACACTGGGGTGTAACTAAGCAACCCACTTGCTTAGCTGATAGGTGGTTGCGTACCCCACGAGAGCCACTGGGCCTGGAGGTATGGAGATGATTTCCCAGAGGGGTCTCTGGAAACTGATGGCAGACAGAATCTAGAGCTTAAACAAAGTCTGTACTGGAATAAATTGCCAAGTCACGGCTCATGCGATTAGCATTGTGAGTTAAGACATAGCTGATAGTAAAACATGGGATACTGCTTTGTACACACTAAATGTTCAGTGTTAAATCCCTCTTGGACTCATATGTACCCTGTTAGAGTTGAATTAACACTGGACATTTCACCTTGTAAGGAAACATTGACCATTTTCCAATCTAAGAACCAAATGAGCAACAAAGCAATTGCAGCCATGACAGGTTCATTTACAGGGGGACTGCACCCTAACCTAGCATTCGGATTAAAGACTTTTTCTCGACTTAGAAATAACAGTAATGAAACCAGAAAAAGCCAACTCATTTTATCGATTTTTTAACAGATACTCCCTTCATTAGACAGCACACCCCTCTGAAATGCAGCAATACAATTAGTGCTAGACAGCCACACTCTCTGGCAGCCCCACTGACAGAAGAGGCCATCACTGCAAAGCACTACAAAGTTTTTGTGCACTTGCTGTGAAAAACTGTGTAGCACATACGCTATGAAAGATATGTGTGAAGGCTGTGCACACAAAACTGGGTGTACATGTTGTGAGTGAAAGGCTGTGTACATTCTGTGAAGATAAGACGGCGCACGTTGTTAAATACAGTGTGCATGCTGGGAAAGTACGGCTCTGCTGTAAAAGACGCCGTCCGCACACTGCTATGGTGTTATGAAATTCTGGGCCCTGTCACAGTGGCTTCTGCCCACGACCAGATGGAATGTCGCTCGAGTCCAGATTTAAACAACAGCAAGCGAGTGCCAGACCAGAACTCCAGCCGTCTCTAGCCACCACAGTCAATTTCCTCCCTACGCTGCTCCTCCCTGTAACACTCAGTAAGGCTGCACCATGCCTGACAGAAAACATGAAATATGCGCAAAGGATGTCTTATTCATGTCTTATTTACTCTCACACACGTGCGTTATTCACTCTTTCAGGTTTTGGGTGAGGGGCAGAAAAGACGAATCACACGGACGGCGTGTGGCCCTGCTGACGGCCGGCGACCATTTTAGAGCCGTGCGCCGATTCCGCGCGGCTACGCCACTTCTGACCCGTGGCGGGGGCTCGAAACAGGAACCACAGCACTCTGCATTTCTGCATGCTCATCCATCCCTGACCAAACCCAGCAGAGGTACACTGCTGTGATGATGTCATCAGAATATTCTGCTGTGACGATGTAATCGGAACCTTTCTGCCGTGTTCCGCTTGAAGCTGCTGATCAAGGACGTCGCAGTATATCAGAAGACCTCCCGTATATCTCCTTTCTGATTTAAAAAAATGTATTTTATGAAGACGTCAGCCTACAGAGAAAGCCAAGCTGTGGCTGCCTAATTTCTCCCCATCGCCAAGGTTACCCCGGGTAGAGGGACAGACAATGACACTTTGCATTGTAGCGTTGTGGGGACACAATGTGAGCTCCACCCCTCCTCTTACCCATTTTCTGCTCCAGAGGAAAGACGCTATTTTGTATTGTCTGTGGGGCAGGCTGGAATTCCTTAGGATGAACATGCTGTATTTAAGAAAGGGTGGAGATTGTGTTTTGGGGGATTCTTGTAACACTGCTCCAACACTCCCTGCCATTTCTGGGGGATAAAGGCAAAACTTCATTCATATTAGCTTATCGTTACCCTTTTAATTTTATCGGCACTTGGGATGTTTGCTAAAATCGGCCCTGC
Source organism: Anguilla anguilla (assembly GCF_013347855.1). Lineage (NCBI taxonomy): Eukaryota > Metazoa > Chordata > Actinopteri > Anguilliformes > Anguillidae > Anguilla > Anguilla anguilla. The sequence goes on from NC_049210.1 coordinate 16,579,650, forward strand.
AAGGCACATTGGACATCAGCAAAATTAGTATTTGCATGTAAATGTGCATATTTGTGCCTCTCCATCTCTCTAGCTCTCTTTCTCTCTCTCTCTCCCTCTCTCTCTATCTAGAACTCTACCTCTTTCTCTCACCAGTTTCTCTTCCCTCTACTGCCTCCCCCCCCCCTTCCTTCTTTTCCCTCTCCCTCTGGTCATTCTCTTCAGACAGTAATTATTTGCAGGTCCTTCCATGGCATCAGGCGATCTTCACGCAGATCGAGTAAGCCTTAATCCCCCGGGTGGGCCTGAAGGCCAGGTGAGGGGCAGCGAACAGGTGGGATAAATCACCTTTTCCCCCCTGGCGTGTAAGAGCAGCTCCACGCTAAATTTCCCCTTCAGAGATGAGGACTCATAAAGCATCTTGCGCGCTGCCAGCCCTACGATCGGGCCCATCTGCGGCCTACGTGCTGCCGCCGCAACAGAAGCATGCGCGCGCGCCGCATGCTCACACGCCGCATGCTCATGCCTTCCAGTCATCAATACCCACTTTGTAGCTCTGAAGGTCTTCCAGACCAATTCTACACACTGCAGAACACTGCGGATACATTTCAGTTCTCTCGTCCGGGGCGAATCCCAGAACTCATCAACATTCTTTACAAAACAGAAGGCGTTTATTAAAAATTCCGTGTTGATGAGCGCATATTATACGCATTACGTAATGAAGGAAATGGCACGCAGCTGAAAACCCTGCAGCATTGGCCTGAGGGGGTTCTGCTAAAATGGAGTGGGGGTGGGGTGACAGGGGAGCCATGCTCGGGTATGAGGGAAGTGATGAGGTCATCTGTTAATCGCCACAGTGTTTGGCAGTTTTCAGAAAGGAGGGCAACCACCCTAGCACATCTACAAAGGAAGATCTGTGTCGCGGTTACAAAGCTGAATCTGCCAGCACGACTTGAAGCTTCGAAAAAAAATATCAGAACAGGGCCAGTGTTCTGCTTTTGGAGAATTAGGAATGGGAAGACATTCCCAATTCATAGCGGTTCAAGTCACTATTTTACTGGTGGCCTGAACTCACTACATTGACTTGCCTCTAGTGGGACCTAGTATGGCTCAGCCTGCTCTGTGCTGGCAATGGGACATCCGTCCTGGCCATAGGAAATAATGCTAATAATTAAAAACATTCCAGATATTTAAAATTGGTTAATTGCTTACTCACTATGAAAAAAACACAGATATGTGTGCCTCCATGGCAGCGCTGCCAGTTTCTACGCGGAGTTGATCACAAACCTTCGGGTCGACCTCGTCAAAGAAAATCTCCTGCTGCACAACCCAGCGATGAAGAGACATCCGGTCCTCCCTCAGCACACTTGATTAAACAAGCGGGGCTAACGCCCATCGCTTTAGAGGCAGGCATTCAAAGCTACGGCCGCGCGGCGCGGCCAAGTTAAAGCCTGGGCAGAATTACAGGAAGTGGATTAAGTTTGTGGCATCCGTTAATGGCTGCAGCACTAGCCCCCGGATCGATGCTAATGGCGGACAGGGAGGATGGAGGCGGTGGAGGAGCCCGAAGTGGGCAGATTTATTGCACCCTGTGCTTTGTGTTTTTTCCCGGCGCACCTGCTTCGCTAATTGTCCAGCAAAGTGTTAGTGGTGCGCTTCCACACCCCAAAGCCAACACGCGAAAAACAGCCGACTCTGCATTCTGTCTGGGCACCAGAAGGGTTTCAACACCCAGAGCTCAACAGAGGAGAAAAGTACGGGTATACAAAAAAAACGTATCCAAGTGATAAAAAAATAAAAACAGTCCTGCACAAGCTAAATATAAGAAAACGATATTAATTTTGGCGTCTGGTCCCACGACAAGTATTAACTCCACAGGGCAAAACGTTTTCGAGACACACCAGTGAGCACTTCCTTTCATGTCAGGACCTGCATTGGCTGCTGTGTGTCTCAAGATTTTTGCCACCGGGGTTCTTGGTTGCTTATCCGGTTAAGCCCTGGTTCTCAGTGCAGCCATAATGTGCTCTGTAGACCAGATTCAAATCCTGACCACGTTAGTGCAGCCTGCTGCCAGGATTCCTGTAGGCCCACCCATGAATGCTACACCCCGGACCTTACAATTGATATTGGGTATTCCAAAAAAGGGAATATAAAAAACAGGAAAGAAAACTGAAAAAAGTACACTGGCACTGATACTGATGTTTTGATCCTGTCTGAGTTTCCTTTACTGATTACAAGAGAGACTGGACTTAATTAGTTATTGTCATAATGCCACTGATAGAAATGAAGCGGAAATTCCCAGCTGAGCTACTGACCAAGGAAAGGCAACATTCAGATACAGCACTGCACCATTTATAATATTTTCCAGGCCACAGAAGCCCATTTCGGGGATAAATATTAGGGCGTAGAGGAGACAGATGCCTTGGTCCCCACTGAACACCGGTGACAAGGGGGCTTGATGAATTTCCCCAGGAATTCAAAGCCAGGTTTCCGTGCCCAGAATCGTTCCCATCACAGCCACATTAGCTGGAGCTAAATCACCGCATTTGGCACGCAAAGAAAGACAGTGACTTGGGAACCGGGAAACAGACGCTCTCTTTGGCTCTTCAGTTAGCCTGGCCAGCGCCAAGCCGAGCCTGGCGACAGTTACTCAGCTTCGCGGGATTTTGAGCAGGTAAATGAACGGTACCATGGTGACAACGGGGATCCTGTCCTCTGGCTGTTCTTTCTGCGCAGTCAGGATGAGAATGCAAATTGACTAATTCTGTGAGAAACAGGGAGCGACTGGGTATCCCACTGCTCTGTTCTAGCCTCTATTCAGTGAGACACCAAGCATTAGCTTCCTTTTCATTATAAGTCCTGCTTCCTGATAATAAAAACACACACACACACACAAAAGGCAATAAAACACCCACTTTCCGTTGCTATTTTTCTCAAGATCTGCTATATCCTCTCTACAAAGGTCACACAGGATGAGGTAATCTATTGCGTGTAAGTACACACACGCACACGGCCACAAAGGCGACGCCCGATGCTCCACTGTAACGACACCTACTTCATTGTGATACCTCACACCAAGGACGACTCTGCCCTGCAGGGCACATTGCGCTCCGTCGACAGGAACCAGCGCTTTAAAAAAGGCCTCACAATGCAACTGCCGCTGCATCAGGTTTCCTCTCTCACCTCATCATGCACCTCTAAACGTCTGCTCCTGCAGAGCGGATGTGCGGTGGTTTACTCTAAGACTCCTCCTGCCGTCGTTTCAGATCGACACGAGGCACCTGCTCTTATGAACCATCGCTGCGTGCTCGCAGACCAGCCTTCTTTGACAGTTAACCCACATTCACGTTGGGATGGTTACTGAGTCTGGGTCAAATGAAAGAAGATATGTTTACTCCCTCATCCCCCACAAGAGACTCCGCCCCTTTCACGCCACAACAGACAGCAGACCACACTCTGACCACGCCCACAGTGCTGCGGGCAGGATGTCACCTGACAGGCCCATTCAACAGTCAAGACCGGCTTTCCCAGTGAAGAGAGTAACATACACACATATTACACACCAACACTTTCCAGTAGTTCAAAATTGGGAATTTCAGTAATGTAATTATTTTCCATGACCATGTCATTCAATAAGGGAACACCTATTCATATTTTTTAACCAATAAAATTGGGGGAGGAGGGGAGATGTTCCTCTTTCCCAAATCAGTAGGTGCTGAGTGATTAGCATGCTGTTTCATGACAACATGGTTTTTGTTTTCTGAGTGACTAAAGTCTTGACCTACATAGCTTGTGCTGAGAGACAGGAGACTCCACTGAATACAAGCCACCAATGAGTTAATGATTCTTTCTTCATCATGCATGTTTTTTAAAATAAAGTTCAGGGTGTTTCAATTAATTTATTTTAAAGATACAGTCTCTGGAATCTTCCTTGTATGTTATTTATTGCATGTAGACTGGAAAAATGAGCCAAATAAAACAGGAAGAAGAAGCGCAATAAATAAAGCAGTGAAAATATATATTTAAAAAACCTGTTAAAAAAAACATTTCAGAATGATATAAAGTAATGGCTGGAGTGCTGAGTGCAGCACAACCTGGGGCATTCTGCTAGCGCACACATTTCTGTCCTTGGGCACGAGGCCTGCGCTGATTAGGATAGATAAACACCTGCGCGCTGGAGCACAGCTCTGCTCCGAAACAGCTGAGGTACACCCTGTCCCCTTCAGTAGCTGTACCATGCTCACAATGATTTTCCTGTTCATGGGGTGACTGCCATTGAACATGAGGCCACACTGCACAACACACAGCGTGTGAAAAGCAAAGCACAGATTAAAACCCGTAATGTTAACGTTAACATATTTTATATTTATCCATTTTCAAGAATACAAGCAACACGTCTGAGATCCAGACTTTCCAATTAGCTGAAGAATATCCAGACCCATGGGTTCTGCAGTGATTCAACAGAATAATCGCACCAGCATGTGAGAAGCAGGGCCGTGTTGAGCACAGGCGTGTTCTTGGGGGCTTCACGCGGGTGGATGAATTGTGGCAGAATGGATTCCTGCTTGTGAGTGTAAACTCTGCTTGAACCTGGGAAAGCTACGCGTGTGTCTGCACAGACTGTTCATGGCCATGCTTTATTTGGGAAGAAATACTACAGCAGTCAGAGACAGTATGACCACGTGTCCTGCTCCCACTTTGTAGTTTTCATAAGCAAGTGCAGTGGAGTGGAGTGGAGTACAATATAACTCACTGTATACTGTCCAACTGTCTCTCCTGTGCTCATTCTCTTTCTTCTACACTCCACTCCTCACTCGCTCTCTTCCACTCCTTTCCTCACCCTCAGTTCAATTCATACTTTATTGGCATGAAAAACAAACCAGTAAATATTACCAATGTGCATAAATGTGTGAGAGAACGGCTTTCAGTAAGAACACAATGTATTTTCCTCTTTTTTTAAAGAGCATACAGGCGACCATCCTCACGTATCTGTCATTTATTCAGACAGGTTAACGTATACAGATGGGATCACAGTACTGGAAGTGTCATGGCTGGAAATCAAACCCTCGGCCATAGAGGGGAATTCACACATGGGTTTGAGACTTGGCTGCCCCACAGATCGCACGATGCAGTCTCACCTGTTCCTGTACTTTCTCATTTAAATTTTAATGAGCTAAATTGGCATAGGAATACACAGGACTGAGTTGTCAAAGCATTTAAAAAACGTAATGATAAGAGACTTTAATTATATTCCAAAAGCAAATACCCCTGAGATTTGGCTACTAGAATGCTGCCTGTTCTTCTCCAAATGATGCCTTGACTTTTTATTTTCACAAGTTTTGTTTTAAATTGGAGGTGATTGCCCGCATGCATGCTCTCTCACTCACTGCTCACTCACTCCCTCTGTCTCTCTCGCTCTCACACACACACACAGTCGCTCTGTATTTCACAACAGAAAGCCAACTGCACAAATGACCTCAGGGTCATTATGTAAGACAGTCCTTATTTAAACGTGACACCAGATGCACCTAAACTACGTCACCACTTAAATATCACACATGTGACAGGAAGTCATTCTTCACAAAAACCACATATCTTCCCCTGCTCAATTCAGGATGTAATACAAATAAACATGTCATGTTCATGGGAGCTTTTAATTTATTCAACAAAGCGTCCCTTTTCATTTGCAATCACATTTATTATTCTACTGCACACCTGCAGCAGAGGCAAAACTACAAGTGTGACAGAAGAAAGGGGTGAAACATTGGGATGCCTTCAGCATCCAGCTGGTGTTATGCAGTCACAAAACTGCAGTCTGACTTCCTGTCTGCCCCCCACTAAACATTTCCACCCCACTCAAAATTGTACCATTCAGCATGCACAGCACTGCATATGAAAACAAAACCTACAAGAGCACTGGGGGAAATTTTAGCCATTTTAGTGTAGACGTTAATACCTCTTGTTTATATATCTGATAAATGTGTGGCCTCACAGATATTAATTAAACCACAGCCTTTTTCCAGTGAGCAGAAAAACACTGTATCCTAATATGTAAAACAGGACATTTTCTTTCCCCTTTTCACTCCTATCTGGTATGCAGTTTATACACTGGTGTCAGGTTGTAATTCTGTAGCAATCATGATGGAATTTTCCACACACAGGCCAGCAATAACTATCCCTTTCGCTGACTCTGTGGCACGTGTTTTGCAGCAGAAATGACAGCCAGGAGATATAAGTGTTCGGTTTGAGCTTTGTGGCTTTCCATATATATTTATTTATTTATAGCTTATTTCTCATTTGGCTTGAGATATATAATACAATTAAAAAAGAGAGAGAAAGAGAGAAGGGGAGACAGAGAGAGAGAGAGAGCGAGAGAGTCTGCGACTCCGTGAGAAAGCAAATTGTTCTGCGGGTAAAAAAGTGCTTATCTAAAAGCTACCAAAAAGGGAGAAACAACATTACTAACAGATACAAATTGAAGAACCCAGAAACACAACCCTCTTTATGGTTAAATCTTGCCCTTGCCTCGATCTGTTCCCTTCACAGACTCGCATTAGCAGCAAGCCTAATTCCTTTACCGCTTCAGCAGCCTCCAATGAACGGACCGTTTCCCGGAGACGCGGAGGGCCCCCGACAGTGCCACTAAATCACGGCAACGCCACACGCATTTTCCGCACGCTCTTCCTCCCGACGACGAGAACTAACACCATCAACAAACCTAATCGCAAAATTAATAATCCGGCTCGGCAAGTCTGTGCAGCTACTCCGAACATTTAAAACGCGAAACTAGTAGCACAACACATTTCAGTTTTATCACCTTTGGGCCGCAGTGTGCTACCAAACTGCTGCTCTGAAGATTTCAGGGCTGTTCTGTCCTGGACTCCTCATGGACAACAGAAGCTTGAAGCGGGGAAGTCAGAAACCTTATCTTTTGTTTGACGGTAAGCTCCAAACAACATTTATTAAAACCAGGATAAAAAAGAACAGCAGCTTAAAAGAACAAGCTTAACAGAGGTGTACCCACACAAGCTGCTTCTTTTTTACTCGATTCCATATAATGCACATTTCCTTTATTTTAAATAATAAGAAAAATACATCTTAATTTCAAACCTATGACGAATATCTTTGATACAGTATAAACAGTATGATTTAATTTATCTCACACTCTTCAATCATTACAATTTAAATGACTTAGACCAGGGTTTCCCAAACTCGGTCCTGCTGGTATTGTACAAGTGATAATCACAGCTCCAGAACTTAGGTAATTGCGCTTAAGTAGACACTAATAATGTCTACTGAGGATTCATTTTCCCTCTTAAATCCATATTATGTCACAAATTGTGTGTTATGAAGATTTAATTTCCCATATTCACATCCTAGGACATTCAATCCATCACAACACTCAACAGTCAACTAAAGCTTTCATTTTCAATAATGTGCTATATGGCAAATGATTAATTTAGAAAGAAGTTACATTTAAAAAACGGATTTAATTATAGACTTTCAGATGAATTATGCAGGGCCCTAAATGTTAAAGCCCAGACGACTGATTACTGAAATGAAACCATTACTGGAAAATGTTTCAACACCATTCCAAGACAACACAAATGTCAGACCCAAAAGCCACATAGTGTTAACATAAAAACTGTGGAAAAATTTAAACACATACTTTAACAACCTCATTTAACCAAGTTATTGGCTGTACGGTAATAAGGATATGCATACACTGGAGGGCCCCAGATTCAAGTTTGGGAAGCCCCAAATTAAAACCATAAACCAAATAGTGCTTCGGCATGAGAATCAATCAGGTGAAAAGGACATGTCTGGAGACAGTGGACCCTTATTGAAAATGCACTATTTGTGCACAGTGATAAACAATCGCAAACGCATTCCGGAAACTTCAGTGCAAAGGTGAGGTCTGTGTCTCTTAGCTCATCTCTCGCTTACTGACCACACTTCCCAATGGGCATACCCCTTTCATAAACCCACACATATTTCCAGGAAGTTCACCAGACCAACATTTGTATAGCCTCAAGTAACTCCTAAATACACTCTTGTGATCCATTTCCCACAATACATTTTTCACCACAGAACAAGGCAAAGTAGCTTTTCCAATTGAGTGCATAAAATGTGAACAACTGGAGCAAACACAAGAACGCTCCATCTACATTAATTGCGTTAATTCAGACTTGTATTTTTTGCACTGCTTAACTCTCGACTGCCAGAGTGAGCGTGTGGTCCAAGCCCCTGGAAAATCACCCTCCCTAAAAAGAGCGGGTTGGGGTGGGGGTGAAGGGGGGGGGGGAGAATGTGAGCATGGGGGAGCTTCACAGTCAAAAGGCTGTGTGGAACAGTGTTTTTTCTTTGCACCGAAGTGATACTGTGTGGAAAACCTCACACTGAAAAAACACAAACTAAGCAGCGGAATCCAATGAAAAGGCCACTTCAGGTATTTGCACCAGCTGAGAAAAGATTACTTTAATTTAAGCAAGGTCAACCGCGCATAGCAATGCAGTGTATTAAACATCCCTTCCATCTAGAGAAAAGAGGGACTTCACATTATTGAATAGTGCATACAAAAGAGAGCATGCACTGTGAGTCTGTGTGCCTGCTCCAGGAATACAAAACCAGTGAATAAATGACTGTGACTCTTTCTCTCTTACAGCCTTAAGATTTAGCACTCAAATCAAAGAATATGTACATAACATAATAGTATTTACAGCTCTTTTAGGCTATTTAAATAATAAAAAACATCGGAATGATTGTTGGCGTGCCTTTACTCTTATGCAAAAAAGAGTTTTATTCCTCACATAAAGGAGTGTGTGTGTATTTTCACCCAATTTTTGTTTTCACCCCCCAAAAAAATGGGTGAAAATAAAGAAGAAAAACAGAACTATGCATTTTGAAAATCAAACTCCATAAGCTAACTCGCAGTTTTGTGTGCGATCACGCACTACCATTCTCTGTGCCTTAAGACACCTACATATCTATGCCTGCTATTCTCAATGCAGGCAATACTCAGCACCACTGCACATAATCCCCATCAGTTCATAAGGGAAGGACTGTACAGGCACCTGGACATCAACAACACCAGTAAAATTGTTCACATAGTTTACTTGCTCAGCAGACTCTTATTGATTTATAAACTCATATTATTTTGTCATTCAGGTTGCCTTGTCAGGGGTACAACAATCCACTATTGCACAATTCCAATATTACATAATGGTCCTTTTTCATTTGGGGATGACCACACCAGCCTGCAATCTCTCTTTCAAGAGCTAGCCTCCAAACCACATTAGCAAAATAGACTCTTGAAAGAGACTCGGTTCTTTAGTGACTAGTGAGCTTCAAGTGATCGCTCTGACAACACTTTCACTTCAACTGAACGGTCCTAAAGGCACCAGATAACCCACATTTTAGTCTGAGTGTGTGAACCCCATTTATTTATGCAGATATTACAACATGCCTATGGACATTCTACTTCATCCCTCAAACTGTCAACACATTTCTCCCTGCAAGTGTTTCTTTGTGGGCATGTGTACTCCTGAAATGACAGTCAAGCTGTTGATACTATTAATATCTAGTCAGAGCTCTATAAAATGTATACTCTATAATCTTGTGACTGTCTGAGGACACTTTCTTTCTCAGCTCTCATCCTCTTATTGATTTTACTTTGACCGCATGATAGAAACAGCAGTGAAAGAAAGCCTGTAAGACTTATAAACATTTTTGTATGATAAAACTCTGGACTTCATTCTTACAGACATGTTGCCATGCAACCTATGCACCAATTAGATGGTGGGGGACCGTTTTAGGGAAAGCTGGTTGAGCTGAAAGTCATGGCCATAATGGAGTGCAGTGAGCTTTTCATGGGGGTAACCTTGCCACAATTACCTGCATTCTTCTTCCTGTAACATCCCCCCTTGGGGGTAACTAATGACCTCTAATGGCCCACTGTTAGGGCAGCAGGCAAGTGGTGGTAAAGACTCCAGTACATTAAGCTAATTAGAGGAATCTCAGTGGACTGTCAGTTGGTTGGGTGAAGCATTTTAGCATTATTCAAGTCAGACATATCTACCCATGTATACCCTATGTGCACTCTCTCTGACTCTACATAAAAAAAACGAAGTGCACACTCTGGTACAGAGGTTCTGTTTTTATATTTACATAAGTTCAAGACTAAATATTTTTGAAGTGTAGAAAAAAGGAAATATAACCATGACTAATACCGATACTTCAACCTCGATTCTGCTCAAATAAAAATATCTTATTTATTACACTGTATAACATTGATGCTTTACACTGGGTTGTCAGTCAGGTCCACCATCTCTTCCATATCATCCATTCAAATGTTGGAATCCACTCAGACACATGCAGAATTAAATTAATGACTTAGGGAAACAAATGCAGAACTACAGCTCTGTTATGAGTCCTGCCAGTAATTACTCCCCAGTGTGGGAGTCAGAATTGTAATGTCCTGTCATCTCCTGCTCCCACCTACTCTGCAGCACAGTGGACGGCTGTGAAATTAATTTGCTTCCTTCGTCTCCCGCGTAAATACATGAACGAGGAAGAGTGTGACAGAAAGAGTATTTTAACTTGAAACCAAATCGGAAGACGTGAGCATTGGTGCCCCGTAGCGGGTCTGAACTGGGAAGCGTGTCCTGCAATCTGGCAGAGTGTCTTGCAATCAGTTGTGCTGCTGACCACTGATGACCAATTGTGCTCACCACTGTTTCCTAGGGTGACTATGGTATTAAGACAGGTAGTGTGTTTGATAGTGCTCGACACTGTGAACATAAGGCTCCACAGAATTTGTGCAGGTGCTTGGCAAAAAAGAATAGGCAACATCATGAAAAAAATCTGCCTTTATGCTTCAAGGTGATTTATTTAATCTGTGAGCAGTGACGCTTCAACCTTTCATATTGACCAGGATTTGATACGGTGAACATGTGCCTGTTCACGCCAATACAAAGGTGTAGTAAATCGGTTACATAAAACAGTAATTTATCTGAGAGTTGCTAATGCGCATAAAGTAAACAAGGCCTTTGTCAAGATTGGTTTGTAACAGAGCAGCGGATTTTTTCTTTCTTAAAGCCTTTGTCTTCACAAAATGACTATAGAAACTCATCCATTTCTCTTCATACTAAAGCTTTTCAACTTTTTTATCTGCTGAGAATTTACAAATAATTTGTAATCCAAAGTGATCATTCGAGGTGATATTTCTTCTAATTTTACATTCATGCTAGAAAGTAGTCCTTAGGTTAAATTCATTAGCCTGTCAAGCTTCATATATCTCACTTGAATGAGCATGTGGAATTAGAGGGTCAAGATGGCTTAAACCACCAAGAGATTAACCTAAAATATCCATCATTTCACATATTAATGAATGCCAATGGATTGCAATCTTCATTCGAAGAGGACCAGATGAACAGTTCATCTCAGAACCACATTATACTCAGATGATTTTTTTGTTGTTGCATTCAGTCAGTTTATGGAGGTCTGAATTAGTAATTCCGCTGAGATGAACAGTCTTTAAATATATATATATATATATATATATATATATATATATATATATATTATATGAACCTTTCGAAGAACATTTATTTATACGATCCTTCCAAGGGATTTATGTACTTGTAGTCCAGGGGAAAACTGAAATATGATCATTTTATATGTAGATGTATCATTTATTAACATATCTGAAGCAGAAATATGCATCCTGCAGCAATAAAAACATGTTGTAATCTGCAATGTTGCCTCCCTGGCAATTTCAAATTTCTAAAAAAATTTCCAGGACATAATTGAATCCAGACTTGGTGCACGCATAACGTAGACAATTTCCTGTGCTGTTACTATTAATCTAATTCAATTTGCTCTTCCTACATTCTTTCACCCTCTCTCATATACCTGTACTATGCCAGTACAGAGTAGATTTTAGACTTCCTCGGACAGTGTCCTCTTCCAGCCCCACGTCTCTCTTTTTGGGGACACACCTGTCATTGGCACTGTACCTAGACTGCATGTCAAGAATACTGAGCTGCAGAGTTAAAAGGAAAGGCGGAAAGAGAGAGGGACAGTGAATAACAAACAACAAGGGAGACGAGTCCCTCCCGTATTTGTGGGAGGAACCAAGAATGGTCATGGCTTACACCGTGGTGTACGCACAATGGAAGGTTGGGTAATTAGTAGCACCTCTTCCTGAAGCTTTCTGTTGGGGTTTCTCATTTCACCACAGAGCACCTTCCTTTCACAAACTCACTCTCGTGAAAATGTCTTTGTCATGACAATGGCACACTGAATGGAATCCTCGAGGTGCGTCAAACACTTGCCTCAAATGACAAGGCGGTGCCGCAGTTGAGGTCGTTGCTGAGATCACCACCTGACCTGGTCCCAAGAACAATGGAGCCCTTACCTGACAGTGAGGTCATTAAACAGCCAACCATTAGTAGACTAGGCTGGGTGGATTTTTTTTCGCTCACAGCTATAATGCAGAGGATTTTCAGTTCCTGGTTTTATGTAGGCTATGTCTATCTTGATCTGAAACAGCCATGCCGTAAACTGCTTTAAACTGGAGTCCGCTGGGAAGCGACTGCTCTCCTTGCTCCTTGGAGAGCCACACACATTGAGCACAGAGCAGAAAGAGTAAGAAACGGGGGCAGGAAACAGTGTGTGATGAACACAGGGGAAGAAGGATCATGTGGCACCGGAGCAGTGAGTGACTGCTGATGAGATGCCTGGCTTATCTGGGAGTGTGTGTGTGTGTGTGTGTGTGTGTGTGTGTGTGTGTGTGTGTGTGCGTGTGTGTGTGTGAGAGAGAGTGAGAGAGTGAGGGGGGGAGAGGGAGAGAGACAGAGAAAGGGGAGAGAGAGAGAGAGAGAGAGAGAGAAACAGTTACTGTATATGACCTACTCTATTCTGTGATTAATCTGAAGATAATTGTAAGAATGTGCTTAGAGGAAACCCATGTCAGACTGAGCCAGTGCTACTTCTCAGGTTACAAGCATGATCCCTGCTGACTTCTCCTGACAAAATCATCCGCTGCTACAACTAAGGAAAAAATGAAACGGTGTCGGTTTGGGAGATTGGGGGGTCAGGTTGGGGTACTAATTGGAGGCTGAAAAATGTTTCACAAATATCCATGAGCAAATGCTTGAGGATACCGCAGAGCTACCGCCTCCACACAGAAAATGCACTGTAAAATCAAATCTTACTTAATGAGCCCAAAAAGCACAGCCACCATAAGAGTGCAAATGCATCCACTCAAACACAGACTTGCATCAACTGTGATGCAACTAAGTCCGTATCCGCTGGTGCAAAGCAGCACATATCCCCTCCCCCCAGGATAGGTAACCTTTGTCAGCACAAGACCTGTAACAAGACCTCCTCCACTCAACAGACATCAGGTTTCCAGAGCATTTAAAACCCACAGCTCAGCTCTCACCTGAGAAAGGGGACAGTGAAGTCAGCAATGTAAGGCACTAAAATAAACCAGAATGGACCCCCTTGGTAATGTCACATCAAACCCACTTTTCCACAAGACAGCCAGAAGAAATGCTGTCCAGTGAAATGTATGAGACACTGCAGTTGCTTGGAAAACAAATTCTAAGCATGTTCATTAGCCAAAACACAGACTGTTTGCATTTGTACAGATTAATTTCCCAACAATCCAGATTAATGCTTTCAGGCAAAATTTCTGCAGTATTATAGCCGTACATAACAACTATGTCATACAATAAACATGGAAGATTGTGATTTCTTTGTCCATCTTTTGTAATTCTGTAGAACTACAAATAAAATCGGACTGACATTTTAATGAGTATTTTTGCGCTTCGGTACTGTTATCCAAATTTAGCTTTTTGCAGTCCACACAAAGACCCATCAAACAGAGCCCTCGGGTGTCAGATGAGCCGTGCTATCTGGCACTTTATCCTCCCTTCTTACGCGGAGGTCTTTGACGGTATAGTCCATTTCTAGCGCTCGCAGACGATAAACCCCAAGTAATATATTCGGTTGGTGGAACGGGGTTACACAAAGACATTCTATGAACCGATCCAATGTTAAGGCTGTTAAATCAACTCTCCGTCGTTTATTTCATCACGGCAATAAAAACATAAGAAGGCTGAGAATGGCTGCGATATTTAAAGAGTGGGCGCCCAATTGGATAAATCGGGTCCTGAGAATTATAACCAAATGATTATAGTGAAATTACGAAATAAACACAATGTTAGCAAAGTTTTGAAATAAGCTGTTTGGACATATGCAGTTGAGTAAATGTTACATTGCACTCACAAATGGGTATTGCAAACAATACAACGGTGCACATGCTATTAACAGATCAGCGATTGGTCATGTACATTAACTGACAGGGTTGTCTCAGAGGCAAGAATATATTGTATTAGCGTTTCGTTGTTCTATGAGCGAAGAACCTGCTACTTTTTCATGATATGCACAGCCGTCATCAAAGTAAGAAATAGACATAAGGTAGAAAAGTATCTACGGATATTAAGCATTGCAAACAAATTATCTTGCTGTGTTCGCTGCGCGTAATTATGCACCGCAACATAATCCAAAACATGAACAATTTGGAAGCTTGGAGATGGGGATGTCAATACACCTGTACAGGGTAGCCTATTACCAATTTCTTACGTGACCACAGAGGAGACTCACCTTGCCTGTTCTCTGTGGTGGGTGTAAGTGGTGGAACAGTGGTGCTTTTCGGAGACCATGAAGTTGTCGTCCGATCGTGTATCACAGTCGCAGAGGTTGGAGACGCTGTTTTAACCACTGGAAAAACGGAAGATATCGAATTTGCGGTTGCTGTTACGGTAGTTTGTGACAAATTAACTAAATCCATTTTCTGCTTAGAGGTCGTCATAACAATTCCTCCTGTCTTTGTTGTAGGTTCCATTGCTTTCTGTACAGTTTTAGTAATTTGTGCAGTGGTTGTTTGCAGTTGGGCAGTTTTGCCGGACGCCCTAGGGGACACAGTTGTCGGGGCTGGTGTGAGCGCTGAAAAAGTGACAATTCCAAGTCTGTCCTCCTGTAAATGATTGGGCATAGTGGTGTTGAGCAGGTCCAGGATGGTCTCGGAGACATCAGGACGCTCCCTCCATAAAGCCGTTGCATCATTGGTGCTGGCGCTAGGTGCAGCTTCGGATAACCAAACACATACAAACAAAACCAATTCCAAAGCCGGGGATAGAAACATCATTAAAGGTGTACACTTCATGCTAGTCTCAATTCTCCATGTAAAGTCCAAGAAGAACTGATCTGTGATGAACAGCTTCCACTAACTCTGCAGTTTCCACCACCGTATTTCCAATGACAGCCGCTCGTAGTTTTCCAACTGGTACTTCAGTAGCGCTACACGCTGTCTGTTCATGGAGATACTTTTTTTCCGAATGACAGCAAAACGACTGAAATTTCCCTGAGATTGACACTGTTCTCCGCCAATTGCAAATAGCAATGGGAGGAGTTGACGTTTTGGACGAGTATCTTTTCTCATCGTTTGTGAGACTTCCTTATCTCTGATTGGTGTACATACGTCACATGGAGTCACTGAGCCAACAAAAAGTGAGTGCGTGTTGCCAACGAAGAGAAACGAAAGCCTTCTGTAAAGATTTAAATGCATGATTTATCTGATGTCATTAGCTTCACACGCCAATAAATCTCACATCAATAACTGTTTAAATTATCTGTATAATTAAAGTCAAAGGCTACTTAGAATGTTCATGATTTCCCTGACATAAACGTGTTCATGCAAATGATAGTTTTTTCCACAATAAAAAATACATTTAGAGCTACATTTGTTTGCCTTTATATTGTACTATATTTGAGGGTGACAACTCCCAAAAAAAAGTTGGAAAAAAAAAAGTTTTTTGAAAGTTGGATCTAAAGCTAACTATTTCCTTATTCTGATTATTTATAAATCAGCTCTAAATGTCAGCAGTTTCTAAAACAAATACTTTAAAAGGCCAATGCAGTATTTCACAGTCCTTAAAAAGTGAATCCAAATATATGCATAGTACACACTATCTAGTGTGAAGGTACTGTATGTTACTGACACAGAAGTGGTAGAGACTGTGAGTGGTTCTTGGCCCTGCCCAAGTGACCTCCGAAGTTCAGATAGGTCCCACTGACACGGTTTATGACTCTTTCATAACATCTTGAGCTTTTGCTGGAAAGAAGCAAACAGAATGTTGCCTTTCCTGTTTCAGGTCTTTTGTTTTCTCCAAAATAGTTATTATCTTCTCTTCTGACAATGAAGCTGACATCTGTCAATAATTTTGCAATTGTTTTCAGTGCACTATTATCCCTGCAGGTGGCAGTCTGACAAGGTGAGAAGCCCTGCTATTTGAAACCCTAATTGAGCAGGTCAGTCACAACATTTTAATCTTGTAATATAATGTTTTCTATCAGAAAGTGTACTATTTGTCTATCTGTTGGCCCACACACTTTCAGTCATACTCAGGGGTAGATAAGTGAAAAATACTGACAAAAAGAACCTTGAACTATGAAACTTGACTGTATATGGTAGACCTGAAACAAGACTAGGAAAACTAATATATGGCTGGACCTAACACATGTGATCTGGCCGACCAATGGTGTAACTTCATAACTCGGCCGACCAATGGTGTAACTTCATCACTCAGTCAGTCAGTCAGTCAATCACAGACATTCGCGTTTGTAGGGATGGGCCCCGCTGTTGCGGTATAGCCAAAAACAAATAACAGTTAAATATTTTTATTTTTGATAAAATGAGATGAGATTATTGTGCTTTTTCAAAATGTCCTTAGAGGTGTTTGTGACATATAATGCTATCCTTTATTTGCTGTCAGACTACTCAAAGAGTAAACTCTTTCCACACAGGTAGCCTTACC
Source organism: Anguilla anguilla (assembly GCF_013347855.1). Lineage (NCBI taxonomy): Eukaryota > Metazoa > Chordata > Actinopteri > Anguilliformes > Anguillidae > Anguilla > Anguilla anguilla. The sequence continues at coordinate 16,596,515 of NC_049210.1, forward strand.
CAGCAATGTTCTGGAACCTTTAAAACCTAGCGTTTAGGGATTATGTGTGATTGAGAGCCAGAGGTCTTCTTAATGTTTCCTTATTTCCATAACTTGCTTCCTTTCCTTGATTCATTCTGAACATGTCACATGGAAACATGAAAGAGAAGGAGGGTCATTGAGAAGTAAACTGTTACAGGGGAAGATTTTCATAATTTGTACATCCTTGTCTACAGCAGTATCATTTTGTGGGGAAATTGTTCAGGAGTGATGTTGAGCATTAATGGATTAAGTATGCAAAATGTGGCTATTATCTTCACCTGGTTAAAAAGGAAAACATTTTACAGGTTAAATTTAAAATACTACAGTGGATCTAGCACTTTCAGAACTTATGTGTTTTTTTCTTCTTCTCCATGGTAGGTCCTGTAGTTAGACTACAGAAGCTATCATGAACAAGACGAGGTCAAAACCTAGTATATGGCTGGACAGAACCAGCTGACCAATGGTGTAACTTCCTCAGTCAGTCACCCAGTCACAGACATTCACGTTTATAGGGCTGGCCCCACTGTTGCGGTCCACCACACAAAACTGCCAAATTATAACTAATCATGGTGACAGTTTTTATGATTAGAGGAAAATCATCCTGTCACAAATAAAAATGAAAACCTTACAAATGAGCGCCACCTTGTGACATTAAGACACAAATACCTATGAATATATATCCTAATACAGGAGTTTTAAACCGATTTTCATCCAGGGACCCCCACCCAGACTCAAAGGCATCCTGGGGACCTCCATCACAAAAAGTGTTATATTTTTTTAATGTTCTCAAATCTACACATAGTCATTGCATATCAAAACTGGCCAACAGTCAATCTCCCTACAGTACCTTCAAGACCCCCAGGGTTTAACATATCCCCAGTCATCAAATACACACAGCAATTCATTATAAATTCATATTATTTAGCTCATAGCCTCCTGAGACATGGTAGAAATTAGTTTTTTTTTTTAATTAAAAGTGTCTTTGATAACAAAAACATGTTACAATGAAAATATTTTCAAATAAAAGATTTTATCATCTTGAATGTCCTTTGTAGTGCAGGCTTCAGCATTGCAGAATATATGGTTCTTTGGATTAAGACCAGGGACTCATGTCCCCCAGGGGACAAAAATGAATTGCTAGGTTTTTGGCGGTTATTCCGTTTAATTTAGCCTACATATTTTGTCAGAAGCTAATAAATAACGTGTGCACAGCACACACCTCACTGCCTATTAACTATTGGGATCAATGGCAATTTTCAATATCTTTCTTAAGAAGTTTTTTATATTAAATGACGACAATATGTCAATCTCTTTATCAGAGGTAGCCTGTATTGTTGAATTACTGTAATTTTGCACCTGAGTGATCTTATAGGCTCCTATCATTCTGTAAAATTCATTAATTGCTTGGAGTGATAAAGATGTGTTATTAAAAAAACACCTTCCTTGTTTTATGTATAAATGGGCATGGATTTCTACGGAGCATGGGCTGTGTTCAAGATACGAGAAACGTTGTAACCTATTTTGACTTCTCGAGTTAAACGCAACTTTCAGGGTTTCACTTTTGTTAGTCGCTGAGGCAAAAATGACTCGTAAAATAACTAGTAAAAACACTTCGCAGTTTGAGCACAGCTACAGTGAAAGTGCTCTCAGAAATAGGAAGTGACGTAATGTTTTTCCTCGTTTGCACTCAGTAGCAGTTAACGTTACAATGGCACCGCTCGACCTAGATAAATATGTTGAGATTGCAAGACAGTGTAAATACCTGCCGGAAAACGACTTAAAGGTGAGCACGGCCCTGTCCTGTCACAAATATGCGGTGCCTCCCATCGAAACAGGCAATTTTCGGTTTCCTTTCGTGTTAAACGGCTAGCTAGCTGCAAAATGGCAGGACTTTCCACCGAGCCTAACTAAATGTCAAGCTAATGAAATGGTCAGCTACTGTAAATAGTTACAGGTTGCACATTGTCTTGTTGACTGTGTTTGTGATATATCACCATATATATCTAGCTATAGCCCCTGATAAGATGATGCGCTACTGTTTGAGCGAAATACCCAGCCAAATGTTGCATCGACCCTTATTCAAGTAAATAAGAAGGTATGTTACACTAGGTAGCGAACGATAAACATCCTCCCAGTTCAACTTAGGATATTTTCATATTAACGCTAATTATATAGCCTAATTTTACTGGGCTGCAGATGAAGGAACGTCATTGTATCCTGAATTTCAGGGAACATTCGGTCCATTCGTACCTAGCAATAGATTCCCAGATCGAGTAGCTTGAATACAGCTAGAAACGACTTGTATTACATGTTGTTGTCAGGCAAAGCAGGATATTAGCTAGCTAAATCTTTTTACAAATACGATAAGATTCGACATCAAGACCGAAAAACAGATAACTCTTTCAAGAAGACAGCTAGGTAGTTAGAAAGCTGGTTTTTCATTCCACCAACCAAAGAGTGGCCGTGCTGTATGATATATTCATCTTGTTAAAAAGGCTAGCTTAATTATTTTAGATTGTACGTAGCTATGTATCCATATAGTCATGTGTTTTACTTGGTATACAATATCATTGTAAGCATGAAAGTCATGATTTTAGTCATGATAAGGTTTACCCCTTATTACGGTCTGTTTGTAACATTGTCCTTTTGTTTTTTATTTATTTATTTATTTATTTATTTTTGGTAAACCACAATTTTCTGCCTCATTGATTGGCAAAGATCTTTCACTCAAACTAGGCTTATTTGTCCCCATAACAGAGATTATGTGACTATGTCTGTGATCTTCTGTTGGAGGAGTCCAATGTACAGCCGGTGTCTACTCCAGTCACTGTGTGTGGGGACATACATGGACAGGTACACTTTTTCCATCCCAGGTTTATTGACGTATCTGAATGTGGTGTTTTCACTCATTTATTTTTTAAAATCTTTTTTACTTTCAGTTTTACGATCTTTGTGAACTGTTCAGAACTGGAGGACAAGTTCCTGACACAAACTACATTTTCATGGTGAGTGTGATGTAATGAAACTGCGTTTTCCCCCCAGTGTAGTAGAAGTGTAATATAATGGATCTGCAACTCATTCCAATTTGTCAGACAAAAGTTTATAACATTTCTGAAAAAGCCTTCATGCCCTGTTAATCTACATCTCATGGCTTGGCTGTGGATATTTTTCTGTTCACTGAATGTAGGCTGTTACTTACTTCAGTGAGGTTGTTTAAACAGTGCTGATTCACATGTATCCGTGGTGGTTGTTTTCTCGTAGGGTGACTTTGTTGACCGTGGTTATTACAGCCTGGAGACCTTCACGTATTTGCTGGCATTGAAAGCCAAGTGGCCTGACCGCATCACCCTGCTGCGAGGAAACCACGAGAGCCGGCAGATCACTCAAGTGTATGGCTTTTACGGTTAGCCCTTTCCCTTGGTTAACAGTTAGCTGCCTTCAAGAGATGCCCACAGCTCAACAAACTCACTTACTGCAATGGCCACTATCGGACAAGTATTTACTTTTGTTTACTTACTTTTTGCGTACTGGATGGTTGGGAGACCAACTCATTTACGTATGTATGCTTGATATGGTAGTAAGTCTGTTAAAATGTCCTGTATTGGATTCTCTCAAAGTTATTTTTATTGGATCCTCAGAAATATGCGCGGTAGCCTGTTAAGTGGTTTAAATTATGGAGTAATACAATTGTGCTTTCAAGGATTTTCATGGCCGTGGGAATCTAACGACTCAAAATTTGATTCCAGCCATCTTGGTGAGAACCCTCCTTCTGTCCTTTGATTTGTAGATGAGTGCCAAACAAAATATGGAAATGCCAACGCCTGGCGATATTGCACGAAAGTTTTCGACATGCTGACAGTCGCAGCCGTGAGTACAGACGTTTTTCAGCCTTTCTGTTTCTTCATGCGTTGTCTGTCACTCAGCTTTTATGCAAGCCAGTTGAGGTCCATATGGCAGGTCTTTTTGACAGTTTCACAGATTTGATCTTCTCCATATGCTTTGCTTAATCTTCTGTAACTGTGGTTCATTTTGGCTCTGGGGGTACGTAATTTATTTGTGTAGCAGACACCTTGATCGAGAGTGAATCGCACATCTTTAAATGTTAACATAGTATGTACAAGCACAGCTGGATATGTACTAATACAAAATTCAGATAAAATACCTACTGTAGGAATTTCTTAGCAAAAATGATGGTGTTGAAGATAAAGATAACAACAACAAGAATCAGGAACTCCTTTTTATAATTTAATAATAGAACCAGTCGGGAAGAGGTACAAGTACAGTCTTCAAAAATATAAAGTCCAATACATGAGTTTATATAGTTTTCAGAGACAAAGAACTGTTGTTCCATATGAGATTCACTTAATCACCATATGCAAAGATTCCATTTACTAGCCAATCATAAGTTAGGATTAGGGAGTCCATACCAAGACTGCCCATGCAGGCCTAGTGGTCCTTTAATCCCCTAAAGCACTTGATATATACCACAGCTGGAGTCTGTCTCCTCTAACTTACATTCCAGCAGGGACATGGCATGGGGTGAAATAGCGTACACTTAGATAATATAGGCTTTTAAAAGTACACCTTCACAAATACATTTGGCAAGTTACCGCAAGATCTATATGATATTTATTAGAATTGCTTATATAACACTTGCTACAAGCCAACTTTTTATCATAACCCATCACTACTCAAGGGTACAGTGGTTGTATCCTGCCTGAGATTTTAAACAGCAAACTTTCAGGTTGAAACTCTGCTTTTTAACTGCTAGACTAACCTGCCACCCCTAATCGGGAATCCCCCTTAGCCCTCTGGTTCTAATGTTATGATGGTGATGTTCTGCTCTCACAGTTACTGGATGAGCAGATCCTCTGTGTCCATGGTGGCCTGTCACCCGACATCAAGACGCTGGACCAGATCCGCACCATCGAGCGCAACCAAGAGATCCCGCACAAGGGGGCCTTCTGTGACTTGGTGTGGTCAGACCCCGAGGATGTGGACACCTGGGCCATCAGCCCAAGGGGTGCTGGCTGGCTTTTTGGAGCCAAGGTCACCAATGAGGTGAGGCAGCACTTACATCTTAATACCCTGTTAATTGTTTAATTATTTCTGATAGTTTTGCAGCTATAAAGCAAAAAAGAAGAAAATTCCAACATCCAATGTTACTATTGTAGTTTCTGGCTGCAGTTTCTAGATCTCCATTGATAGGGTTGGGCAGCCCAGCCGTAGGGTATATTTTTAAGAAAATTAATAAATTGGTTTGTGATCGCTTAACTGTGATTTTTGTCTGTGGTGCTGCCGTTGCCAACTCTGCACCTGTTTCTCTCTCACTCTTAATCGCTCTCTGCAACTGTGTAGTTTGTTCACATCAACAATCTTAAGCTGATCTGTCGGGCTCACCAACTGGTCCACGAGGGCTACAAGTTCATGTTTGATGAGAAGCTGGTGACTGTGTGGTCGGCCCCCAACTACTGCTACCGCTGCGGGAACATCGCCTCCATCATGGTCTTCAAAGACGCCTCCACGCGGGAGCCCAAGCTGTTCCGTGCTGTGCCCGACTCGGAGAGGGTCATACCCCCCAGAACGACGACGCCCTACTTCCTCTGAGCACAGACCTCCTGGACCCCCCACCCCCCTGCTCTGAGCTCTCTTCCCTCCCCCGCGTAGCTCACATTTGTTTTCCCCATCATGTACAGTCCCCAGCATTAACCTGCCCATAAGAGTTTTGTCCTGTTTGCTGCTGTCCGTCTCTCCCGCCTTTTAAGATTTCCCCTTTTTGTTTTGTTATTTATTGCTGTAAAACCAAATCCCCAGCATGTAAGGGCGACTAAATACGTGGTCACATTGCTCTTGATGTTGTTATTACAGTCCCTGTTCTCGCACCGTTTTATCTTTTTATGCAAGGTTCCAAGCACATGTTTGCACTAGATGCGTGCTGTGAACTTACTGCACTTAACCATTCCTCACCATACTGTATTATTTGATTTGATTTTATATGAGCATAAATGCATTTTCTGGCATTTGTGAACAAGGATGGAATATGAACATCAAAGCTTCTGAGAGTCATCTTCAGCTTCAAGCACTGTCAAATTTTAGAGCTTAGTGATTGTAATAGGTTAGAGAAGCAGTACAGTTTGCTGGTTTTGAAAATGATCGGAGGGAAGGGTGTAGGTTTTTACCCCTGGTTGTGCACTGCTTTTGTACCCTATAAGCAAGGTACTTAGCTTGAATATTTTTTTGTAAATATTACCTGTGTAAGTAGATGATATGCAAGAATGTGATCTCTGCAAGTTATCCTGGATAAAGCTGTCAACTAAGCCACTAAAATTGTGCAATAAATTTAGATTAATGCTATATTACTAAATGACATGCTTTAAAGCTATATGTATTGGTATATTACTGTGAAAATACCTTGACAGGTCATTCTGAGGTGGACTGCGGAAGAAAAAAAAGTATTTTTCAATGATTAGTGTATTTAGTTGTTCTGTTCTCTTACAGATAGATATTGGTTTCTCTCTTGTCCATAGCAGAAAAACTAAAGAGATGCTGTTTTTGTTCAAATGGGAGGATCAGCTGGCCTATCTAGGTCTATGTAATTAGCAGGCCTGTGATGAATTTATACTTTGAATGTATTTTATTTTTCATTTGATTCATTTCATGTTATTGCATTAGATATGTCAACCAATATAGTGCACAAGTATTGGAAATAAATCTAATTTCTTCACATGATACCTCTAGAACTGCCCTTTCTGAATAAAAATTCCAAGAAGAGGGCGCATTTAACAAAGAATGATACGTTAATTTATAACGTGCCCAGGATAAAATGTTTGTTTACCAATTATACAGTATGTATAGTATAGATTGCATTGTATTTATTAGCCACATAGTGGCGCTATGGCATTGTTTTTAGTTCGCGATGTCCTCAACAAACCAGTTGTGCTCAATGGCAGTCGTGCGCTGAGCTTGTGATATTGGTTGTGCTCCGTTTAGTCTGACTGACAAATCTGTCCTCCAATGAAATCCTGCCTGAATCTTACAGACGTCATTCTCTACTGAAGGGAAAACTAAATGCGATTGTGTCACGTTTGGATGAGAAACACTTTACAACTGGCCGCAGCTGGACACAACTGTATCAGTTGACAAGTAGCTGACCAACGTACACTCGCAAGAATACCAGTGGGCCGGGGCTAAAAACGTCTAGTTGTAGGCTTCATGACGTAGCGACACTGCACTGCATTCGATGCACTGAATTAGCTTTTTAGTTGTAGAAAATTTGCATACGTTTTTCACCTGGATGCGGTGCTACATTGCAATTCGAGCGCTACATGCACGGCACGTTTGTAATACGCTGGGCTGGCTACGTTGTGCTGTTTGGCGAGGTTGCTAGCCAGTGACTGATTGGAGGGACACATTTAAAGCGTAAGATTTTTTAATAAAGCATTGATTTATTGTTACACATACGCAACTGTTCCGAATGTCTTGGAAGCGTAGCCTATCAGACTTAAGTGAATGGCCACAGGTAGCTTAATAATGGAGCTATGTAATTTTCAAGCCAACGATTCTACAGCCACAAAGGAACAATTGCTGTTTTCGTTGACATGCAGTGTCATTGGCTCTGACAGCTAGGGTTTTATGAGAATTATGATTACCCAACTGAATGACTTGCATTTAACATATGATAGCGGTGTCTGAATTCTGTTTTTCTAGACAAAATCCTTCCCTCTTCTTTTCTCAAAATACTGCTATGTCGGTTTTAATAGAATCAAGCGGACTAATAGCGACAGTAACTCCTGTTGTTGCTGGCGATTCTGAAGGGACAAAAGGACAAAATCCCAGAAAAACGGTAAGTAGTTTTGTTGAATAGCATAATTTTCTTCATTCGCCGTTTTTATTCTCTTATTTATAACGATATGCGTGCGTTGTTACGGGCTTTGCGGCAGTGCTGGCATTTGAGGCATGTCTTGGAGAAGAATGCGCGATTTGACGTAACCTAGACTAGTCTTGTCTAGCACCGCGTAGCCTATGGTTTGGTTTAGAAAAAAAACAAATGGACTATGGTAGCTGCTGACTAAATAGATGAGGTCTCTGTCACACGTAGGACAAACATAAATACTTTGCAATGTTAACACGATCGCAATTATTAATATTCTTGGGAACATAAGCGGGTTTGTGTTTGTGCCAGAAAGGTCATGTCTCGCTCGATCCTTGTTATTAGCTATAGTTAAGGCTACATACATTTGAACTATGTATTGTACAACAACTATTGCACAGCCTATATCGCCGTATGCGTATGCACCCTTCTCAGTCAGTCCAGAAGGCACATTGCCAATGCAATAGGATAAAGCATCATTTTCACTTTTTTCTGAGCTGCCGCTCAAATGCCAGCTGGAGTCAATGCGGTGAGTGGAACGTGTCATCATCAATCATCAGTGAAGAAAAGGACATATGCACGGGTCGATGCAAGTGTGTTTAAATGCATGTCGCACACAGGGAATGCCACCATGTACAAATACTTTACTGAAATTGTTTAGGTGCTTATACACGGCCGCTGCATTCTCATGAATATCAAGTGTTGTCTTGTCCTAAGAAGCTAGCTACCCGAATGCCCGAGTGCAGGAATTAATGTTACACAAATCCTCATGAGTCACCAATGTCAAGTGTTTTGATTTATTATTATTTCTGGTTATAATGGTTTTTTATTTATTATTAGTATTTACTTTTTTGAGTTTCTGTCATGACTGTCAACACTGTCAGTGTGCATCTGCAAAGTAGTACTGTCTTAATGTATCCTCTCGAGCATATTGCAAATGTTTGAGTTTGAGCCTTTGTACTTGGATAGATTTCATTTGGGGCAATGCACCAACAAAAGATACAATTATTATTTAAAGGACCACATTTCTTAGCAATTTCTTAATGATCTAAGTCTCTAATTTGGTTGTGCTCGTGAAGTGCTTCAATAAATAAATAAAAATAAAATAAAATAAAAACAATGAAAAAAATTAGTTCTTGATCTCAATAAGTCAGCCCCTCTTAGCTTGGTTGAGCGATTTTCCTAAATGTCATTTGCTGAACATGCCTTTGGTTGTGCATTTTTATCCATTCCAGTTTCAGCAAAATGTAGGGTGAATAACTCTTTTCCCACAAAGGCCAGTGTGCATTGCTAATTCGCATAGTATATCTGGCCTCAGCAGATTCGAGACTGAATCATGGACCCTATAGATGCCAATTGTCCCCACCCATCCACCCCCATCCCACAGCTGTGGAACTGGTACTGTAAAGCTCATTATCTTCAACATCGGTGGCCACAGGCCTGCATCACTAAGTAACTGGTGACTCTGAGCAGCTTGTGAATCCTGAGGAAGGCCTAGGGAGTTTGCCGGAACAAGAACAGCTGCAATACTGCACAACAGCCATGGCACCCTATGACTTTGGACTGTCTGATGGCTGCCTCTGAGTGCGGTTGGGGTGGATGATCACTTGGCTGGGAGACTGATAAAATAAGATTGGTGATGGCTGTGGTGTTGCTGGGTCAGCAGTGGGCAGTCGTTCTCCTGTACCAAGTAGAAAGGACAATGCCCTATTGCAGTCATTGGGACGCTATGCTGTAGAAATGTTGTCTTTTATATGTTCTCTGAACTGTGACCATGGAGCACTGTAGTCCTTAAATGTTCAATGGCACTTATCACATAGAGTAGGGAGTTCTTCTGTCTCCTGGCAAAATGGCATTCAATTCTGGACATATGATTATTTCCTCAGCATAATAGAGTGGATTAATCCCTTCCTTTCCATTTCCATCTTTTTTGAGGGTTCTGGTGCAAAATAGCTGTCCTGCATCACCCAGATGGGGTGGTTGGGGTGCGTGGCCCCTCCTTCATGGCAAAGGACTTTGAGATCATGATCATCATCGTATTTGTGGACTCTGGTTCCGCACTTGCCTTCTAACTATCATTCCCATGAATGCCTTTGCAGTTTCAAGATTTCGTTTTTTTGGTGAATTTATGTCTTCAGTCTCCACTGTCACCTTGTGATGTCATATGAGCCCCTTGTGTCAACGGGCTGTGTGACAGGGCCTCGGGTTGCCAAAGCCTGCCGGCGGATTTCCTGGCTGCTGAGGTTTCCAAGTCAATGCCGTGGGTGGAGAGAGTCCTCTCAAGGGAAAAAATGCAGTCCTGAATGTAAACATCTCCTTTCAGGGAACTGTGCGACTCAGGCCTGTCTGGCTCAAAGATGAAATGAGATGCTTGTCCTAGTTGTATTCTCTTTTCTTTTGCATTTTACATCATAATGAAGTCAATATTCCGCTAATGTCAGTTTGCTGCCCATTCTTCACTATCCCTTTTCGCCCTTGCTTCAACAGAAAGTCAATAGAAATGTACAGTGTAGCCATCTTAAACTACATCTTAAAGTGCCACCTTCAGTGTTGAATCTTATCTGAAGGAACATATATCTGTTTTCTGTTCAACCCCCCCCCCCACACTTCTCCCCACCCCCCCAGACTGAAAGACTGAATGAAGAAAGCAGCCGGTTTAAATGAGTTACTGATTTTAAAATGAATTATTTTTTTCATGAATGCCCCTGATACAAGATGTCTGCTCATCTTTATCTTGTTTATGGTTGTCTGTTTTTGGGCCTTTCAATACTGAATGAACATCCAGAGAAATTATTAACAGACGTAGACAAAAAGCAAATGCAAGTGTATTTTGTGTTAATAATGTTTGTATTTTAGTCCAGACAAAGATCAGTGATGTTTATTTTCCTCAATATGGCAGCTCATGAAAGGGAAGGAAGGGGTCATGGAGCTGATTCAATTAAGTCTATTTCAAAAGACCATCAGGTAACAATCATCTAGTCTGTTTTACCTTTTTATATTTCTCTGAGCTATGTTCGCAGTGGCAGCTTAATGAATATGTGTAATGAGTGCATCTAAGCACTCCTGCACTCCAGCACTGCCGTTTTACTTCTTTACATGGAGATGTAAATACAACCAAGGAACCTCTGCTCATGCGAATGGTTTTGTTGATGTTTTTCTGTTTTCAAAACCTGAATCGTGTTGAACGCCGATTTTACCGTTTGTATGTTTTTCTCTCCATCATATCCGACTGTGCGCTGACTGATAACCTTACCAAGTCAACAAAGGAACGTTGTGCAGTGCAGTTGCGCATGTACAGTTTTCCTGCATTTAAATGAGTGTTTTCTTTTCATTGAGGTTAGGTCAAAGAACAGGACCAATGGCCTTGTGAAAATTGAATGTTGGAGGTTTCGGTTCATGTGTTAAAAACATAGATATTCCTGTGCTTCAAGAAAATCCTTGATGCTCTTTCCTGCAATCAAGGGTGTCAGGGACTGCGGGGATTGATTAAATACCCTCTTCTTTCTAGAGAGAGGGTGCTGTATAATAATGCTTGTCCTGTAAACAGCAGCTATTGCATGCAGGAAGGGATGTTCCTCTGTGCTTCCCAAGCTGTACTGTCTTCAATCATACCAACCTCTAAGGAGAGCTCAGCCTGCTGTGTCTGAGACAGTGCAAATGCTAATCATGTGACAGAGAATCTTTGTGTATTGGAGTTTTTAGCATATTTGCAGAAGTTGCGGTTACTAACTGTTTTCACATGTCTAATACCAGGGATGAATCGGAGAGATCTGCTAATAAGGTTTCGTGTATTTGATCCATTGGGTGGTTGAAGTCCCTCTCAGGCTGTCACAAAGAGCGCTAATGAGCTAGAATTTTCAAATTGAAGACTGGCCTGGTTTTGCTGCTGAGATGAAGAAAGTCGTACATGGCAACCCCCACATATATAGTCCTATGATTGTCCTGCTTATTGTTGCTCTGAAAATGAACATCCCTGGAGGTTTTCAGGAACATCACATCCCCTGGTGGAGCCCTGAGCACGAAGCCCTGCTTTGGCAGTGGTAACAATCTGTAAACCTGGCAACAGCCGCAGCACTTTGGTCCCTGGGCACATGTTGACAACAGCGTGTGTATTTCCGTGGTAGAAATTGATGGGAAAGGCTGCAAAAGTATGCAGCCCCCAATATTGTGCACTTTATTGGGAGGAAAATGTTTTAACCTTAAATTGATCTTTGTCAGGACCTTGAGTATGCTGGATTTTTGTGATATCCTTGGAACTTGCACATTGAAGCTGTTAAGCCTGGACCCTTGTGTGGAGGAACTTAAGTCTTACCCGGACTTGAGGCTACATTTACATTTTACAGTTAAACGTTTGGCTGATGCTGTTATCTTGATTTATTCAAATTACATTCCTTTTTTTGAAGGCCAATCCATTTATACAGCTGGATTTTTATTGAAGCAATTGAGGTTAAGTACTTTGCTCCAGGGTACAACAGCAGTGGCCCCACCTGGGAATCAAACCTACAACCTTGTTGTTGTGAACGCAGTTCACTAACCATTAAACTACACTGGCACCCTGCAGGTGGAGGTGTAGAATCTGCGAGTGGAGGCTTTTAAAATGCTATTTCACCAATTTTGGAATTATTTTGGAATGTCTAATGATATACGGCTGCATTCATGCTGTTATCTCTGCAGGTGACACAGGAGAGTGTAGGCAAGCACGCACTCTCCTCAAAAGCATGTGATGTAACCAGTGGGTTCTTTTTCGCACCACAGCCCACAAGCCAAGCTTGCACAAACATGACTAGGAGGAGGACACTTGTGCACTTTCAGAAAGTAGACCACGTGTGCCTGAATGTCCGAGAGAGTTATGAGATGCAGATCCCAGCTGAATAAACCCTCGTGAACTTTGGATGACACCACTGCCAATTTTTTGTTGCCCTGCAGGGGCTACTGGCCACAGTCTGGATTCAGTCCCAGACCATGGGGCCTATCCATGCACTCTAACAGTGCCTTAACAGGATGAGTGACCCAGCAGCCTTATCAGGTAGAGACATTTATGAAATGTAACCACTTGTAACCACTTTGGAGACAATGCAGACTATTAAGTGTAAAACTTGTAATTACACCATACCGGCTCTGTTCGGTAATTAACTATGCCTTTTGTTTTCTGATGGTAACCAATTGTTTGGAGGAAGTTACACATGAAGCTACAAATATAAATGCCTCACCTGACTGAAACATTTAATCCTGATCCTATTTTTAAGTATTATTCAACTTGTGAGGGAACATGATGATAGTCTTAGCTGAGGAGACCGAATTAATGCTTCATTAAATGGTTGAATTTGAGGTTCCCACATGTCAGTTATGGTATTTCAGGCACTAAACAACATTTTTACACAACAACATATAATAATGGGTTGATAGGTATGTCCCTCACACGACTATCTCCATTTCATGTAACAGTCCACATGCACCATTATGTGGACTTCTTTAAACAAGTGTTCTATTTTCCCCCTATCCACATCTCTTGTAATGATAGGGAAGAGACTGCAGTACGGTTTCAGTGAGACAGGCCGCAAAGCCAGGCTTCAGACGTTTGCATTTGATTTGCGTGAGGTAGAACCCCACATAGATTAGTTATTAGTGGCCTGCATTAATGTCTTGGTGTGTGAAAGCGTAAATATTGGAGACAACTGTATTTGTGTGGTGAAAGTGAGGCTGCTGTCCGGGTGATTGTATCTGTGTGCATCGTACCTTCCTAGATGTAATTTATCCTCGTCTGTATGTCAGGATCTTGCTGAGGACGGCTTAGGCCGAAACATTTCTGTCTTTTTGTCCAAATAGGAATAAAAAATGAAAATGATTTTGTTGCGTAGACATTCATAATCTATATCTATTCATTAAGAGTGCAGACTCCCGTCTTTCCTTTCTATGCATAAAGGCTGCTGGAAAAATTAGGTGAAAGAGGCAAAGTGTGATAGAAAGCCAATAACAAACTGCAGTATGCAGATTCTCCATAAATGACTGATAATAATGTGTATGATATACCCTCATCTTTTTTAGTAAAGGATATCATTTTTTATCAAATTTGTGTTTTGTTGAAGTCATTCTGAAGTTAGTTGTTATGAATTCCCCCCATCCTGTAGATACTGCAACACCTTTGCAGTGCTGTAAATAAACCAAGCTTTTGCTCCACGTGTCTGCTTGGACCTTCCTAAACTTGGTTATCTGTCCAGCTCGGCTACCGAAGGACGGGCTGAAGATCTGAATTTTGACTGCCGTCAAGTTCGGGTGTTAATTTACGGTCCTGCTACAAGCCGGTGGAGTCTGTTTATCTCTATGTCAAACAGATAAGAACGCACCGTTTGTCTCTGCTGACCTGCATCTGGAGGAGAGGGAGATTTACTGCTGGCTTGGACCATAGAGCATACACAGGGACTGGGAAGTGTGGCAGGGCTTGGACCATAGAGCTAACACAGGGATTGGGAGGTGTGGCAGGGCTTGGACCATAGAGCATACACAGGGACTGGGAAGTGTGGCAGGGCTGGGACCATGAGGATGTGAAGCTCAGGAAGAGGCTGGAAATGGTCTCTACTGCACATGCTGAGACTGTAAGATTATCATGTCCATTGAAAGCCATCTTCCTACTTTTGCAGCCAAATTAAACCTCTTTGGTTATATTTTAATTCTCATTGCAACAGCTCTAATGAATTGTTTTGTTGTTACATGGTGGCAAACAACAATTTCTTTGTTCCATACGTTTTGGGAAAATACTCAATTTCATAATATCAATCACACAGAGCTCTATTCACAATGTGTTATCTACAGTATATCTATACCTCTTAACTCAGTGACTTAGGATACTATTAGTCAAATCTGATCAAGATATTTAATACTTTTCCGATACTGCTGGGGATATAATTTATACTTTGGTTCATACTACTATAAAACTATTTCAGTATGAATAAGTATGAGCTTTGTTTCAGAAGTATTTGTTTTTTATTTATTCTTACAAACCTCTTAGAATACCAGGTGTTATATTGCTATTTTATCTGTATACCAGTTAGCACAGTTGTCTGCTCAGGGATGGACAAAAATACCCAAAAATGTATTTTGTTGCAAATTACGAAATGCATCCTAAGCACATAATCTACAAACAGCAATAAAATGGTGGATTGCCATGTTGCGTTGCAGGTGGCACTGATATATTGACCATGCAGGAACAGTGGCGAGCAGCCTATATTACATGTGAAAAGCATGCATGCAATTACATATTTCAAATACTTGTACTTGAAATACTGTCCATCCTTGTTTATGCTGGACACAAAGGCATTTTCTGTGATTTGCAATACGGGTGAATACACATTTGAGGCCTGAATAAGTGTATAATTAATTCCTTTGGCCGGGGACCTTGGTCTTTAGCCCAGGTAGCTGATAGTATCTCTTACTGTGCAATGAAAACTACTTGGGTCACAATGCAAAACTCACAGCAGATGCATCCCGATAGCATTCAGACATTGAGATCACACTATGAACCATATAGACAAATACATCATAGAAGCACATGTAATGAAAAGAAATGTACATGTACAAAAACAAATGTTATTTTAGAAATAAGGATTGAATCATGACAAATTGTTATGATAAAAATAGCATTAGAGGCTGAAGCCATAGAATTACATCAGTCAGACAGAATTTAAAAGTGAGACAGAGGGAGTTGGGTTTAGTTTTAGGTGTATGAAATGCAACATAGTTAATTCTACACAGATGGCTTGCTCCAGTTCTTCTGGGACTACGGGGTGCTATAGGTTTCATGTTGGGTTTCAATTACAGACTCGTTGAAACCCTTTTTAGGTTTTGCTCTTTGTTTTTGACCAGTTTAAGTCCAAATTGATATTGATCAGTTAAGTAATTTAAGACCTGTGGCCACAAGGGACCAGTACTGTCTATCCAAGATGCGTAATAGCATGCACAGATGACAGTGCTCCTATAGAACAGAATGTTCATTGTTGAATTAAATCTCATATGAAATACAATCAAACCACCAGGGTTCTTCCACTACAAGATTTATGTTAATTCCACGATCTTTGTGTTACATAGCCCCCATTTAAAGTTTAGTTATGGCTTTTTAGATCATCCTTTTTACAGGTGATTCTGCTAAATGAGAGTTCGTCAATGGCTTTTGGATTTTGTTTCTTTAAAAAAAAGAAAAAGAAACAGCTGAGCCCTTTCATATTGAAGTGGTCTTCAGTGAAAAAAAATCATCGGATTCTGTCATGGTGACAGTCGAGGAAGTCGACAGTCAAAGAGCAGTGAAGCTGTGACTGATCCTCCGATCCTCCGGTATCTTTTTGACCCCTCGAATGACAAGATGGCAAACTCACAATGCTCTGCTTTTATAGAAAGCATCTCAGAGATTCAGCGCTAAGAAACAGAGCTTGTGGCTTTCTGATGATCAGTACAGCCCAAAACAGTGAAACCTTTCCCGCTCAGTGGTATTTCATCCTTGGCTCTTGCCCCGGTCTTCCTTTCTGATTCTCTACACTTACACTCCTGAAATACATGAATAAAACACACACACACACACATATGCACACACACACCTACAAATTTCCACATCTACCGACATTCATATTTCCATTTGGTGTTTAGCCACTTGGTGAGCAATTTTCCTTTTTTGCCCCTTTGGATGAAATGACTCCCGAAACAAATATGATGATCCAATTTTTTTCGATGCTTGGAATAGATAATCATACTCAGGCTGCAGCGCTCATTGCGACCGTTGTTGTTGATTTGGGAGAGCATAGACAAGTGTGTGCTCTTTCTGGAAGCATGTGACATTAGCCTTCCACTTCTTATCTCACTCAATGCAGTCAGGCATTCAGTCAGCGAGTCAGGCTCTCATAGGTATGAGTTGCTGCTCAACAGGCAAACAAGCAGGTGCCCGATCGACTGGGGAGGTCATCGCTGGTGAATAATAAGACACTGACACCCTGGTGAACTGAAAGCCTCCCATCCCTGGGTGACACTGGCGCTAACTGTGCATCAGCCTGTGGGGCTGCCAGCCACAGTAGGTGCTGGCACAGTCCAGATCAGATAGTGGACCATGGGGCCCATCCATGCACTATAACTGTTGAACAGGATGAGCCACCCACCGGGCCATTTGATAAAGCTGTTTCTACATTACATTACATTACACAGCAATCCCTTAGAGGTTGCTCTTATCCAGAGTGTCTGCTTTTTATTCCTTTTATCCAATTTGGAATCCCTCAAGTCACTGCTGTACTCCCTGCAAGAGCATCGCAGCTGAAACACACAGACTCGCCCCTGATCATGATTATTTCCATGCTAGAGGCTATACGGTACATTAGGACAGAATGAACAAAAAAAAGGCATATCATCAATTATAATTGTGGGGAATAAACACAGTGGAACCCTGTAGAAGGCAGGCCAACTGAATCCTATTGCTGAACTATACCTCTGGCTGAAATAAACCAGCTGTATCGCATCACTGTAAACTCCCAGTCATAGCAGGCTAATGATGTAGCTCAAGCTCAGGCCTGTGATTTGTATGGTTCCGCCTGCGCTCATGGTGAGTGCATTCGTCGATTGAGCCCCTTTTCTTTTTAGCATGGGTGAGTGAGCTTGTAGGATATGGATTGCTGTGGTGTAAAACGAGACGTTGGATATGCTATAACACAGTATAATCAAATTGCTGACAGAGTGCTGACAAAGTTGTTACGGATGTTGTCACTTTCTATTAATTTTATCTCCATATTCCAATTTAAGAGATTTAGATTAGTGCTTGGTTCCAGATCTCGGGGAAAACACTAAGTTATGGATGTGAAATGTGTCTTTGTATTCAAGCTATATTGTACAATTTTATTGCAGATAATGTCAGGTCCACAAATCTGAGGCTTTTGTGTATTACAGATGTTTGATCTTGAGTATTTATGAATAATTTTCCCTAAATCATGCACTCTAGCTTTTGGATTTTGCACCACCATATGGTCAATGCATGTGCCACTTCATCTTTATTTGTATCTACAGTGCCGTGAAAAAGTATTTGCCAAAACATCAGCCATTCAGATGTAGACTTGCTTTTGTGTTTTGGATCATTGTCTTGCTGCATAATCCAATTACGCTTTAGCTTCAACTCACGGGTAGATGTCCTGACATTCTCCTTTGAATTTTCTTGTACAGAGCAGAATTCATAGTTCCTTCAATAATGCCAATTCGTTCAGGTCCCGAGGCTGCAAAGGATCCCCACACCATTGCACAACCACCACCATGCTTGACTGTTGATATGATGTTCTTACTGTGAAATGCTGTATTCTCTTTATGCCAGATATAATGGGACCGGTGTCATCTAAAAAGTCCCTGTTTTGACTAATTTGTCCATAGAACACTATCACATTATTGCAAATGTGAGACATTGATGTTTCTCTTGGTTAGTTCCCACCTTGCTACTCTCCCATGAATCCCATTTTTGCCCAGTCGCATTCTTATTGTGGAGTCATGAACACCTTAGCTAAGGCTAGAGAGGCCTGTAGTTCTTCAGATGTTTTTCTGGGATCTGTTTTTTGACTTCCTGGATGAGATGTCACTGAGCCCATGAAGACATTTTGGTGGGCTGGCCTCTCCGCCTGTTCCAGGTGTTTTCCACTTGGAGATAATGGTTCTCACTGTGGTTCAGTGGAGTCCCAGAGCCTTATAAATGGCTTTGTAACCCTTTCCAGACTGATATATTTCAACAACATTTGTTCTCATCTTCTGAATTTTCCTTTGATTGTGGCGTAGTGTGCTTGTAGAAACGTTATGGTGACTACAGTCTGATGATAAGGTCTGGAGTTTTATGTTCAACAGGGCTGGCTGCAATCAAGCTTGGCTGTATTCGCTCAACTGATTCAATTAATCAATCAATTAAATTTGGTTAATTGGTTGATGAAGTAACTAAGGGGGAAATTGCTTTTTCACATGGGTGATATGGGTGTTTGAAAACTTTCATTAAATAAATCTAATAAAAAAAGTGTTTTGTGTTTACTCATCACTTGGTCTAAGTATTACATTTTCTCTAATGATCTGAAACCATTCTATGTGAAAAATGCATGCATTTACAGAGGAAATCTGGAAGGGGGCAAATACTTTTTGATGGCACTGTATATTTGTCAAGGATTATGTGCGTGTATGTGTGTGTACACTTGTGCTTTAATGTGTGTGTGTGTACACATGTTTTTGTGTATGTGCGTATGTGTGAGCGTGCATTTGCCTGTCTGTGTACTTGTCTATGTGTGTGTGTTACATTTGTGTGTGGTAACTCGTCTCTCCTTCTGTCCCTCTTCAGTAGGAATGATTTTACAGCTGAGCAGTGCTTACTCTGCCTTGGGCTTATTAGCCTTGCATAAGAGTGCTCTCTCTCTCTCTCTCTCTCTCTCTCTCTTTATCTCTCTCTCTCTTGCTATATCTCTATATCTACCTCTCTTTATCTCTATCTTTCTCTCTTATCTCTCTATCTCTCTCTACATGTCTTTTTTTCTCTGTTTCTTTTAAATTTCATATTACTGGGATGGCATTCACTTATGCGAATAAAGCAAAAGCTGAAATTACAAATAGAAAAATGATTATTAGTAAGATAAACGGCATCATAAATAAATAAAGACAGAGTGTCTCTACATTTTATGTTCCTTTGTCTCAGTCTTTCTCTTGCCCCCCTTCAATTAGGGACATTTATGACAATATATAAAAGCAGGGAGGTTAAAATGTCAGAAAATGGGACCAAGATTGATTTATGCTTTTTCAGGTTATGATAAAAACAAGAATCGAGTTTGATTATAAGTGTTATAGCCAGACAAACAACATGGAAGACTTTTAGAAGATACGATGTATGAAAGGTGATTTGTGCACATGCTTATCCTACCATGAATGAGGCTATGGTGTATTTCTGGTTCCCCTTTACTACTAGTGAGTGACTACATGTAGATGTAGTGTTTGATGTCAAATATGAGGCTTCAGCCTGGTTATTGTTGCAGTGGTTAAACATATGGTGAAGTACAGTTCTTTCCAAAATTCAACCCCCTATCTCTCTCTCTCCTTTACCTCTTTGTTTTTCCCCTCTCCCCACTGGGCCCTAAATCCATCTTAGCCCCATTATGAATGTTTCATGTCTGTATTTCCAGTGTGGTGGGGAATAGGGTTGTGGAAAGAATGAGTAGGGCCTGAATTTGAGGGTGGTGCTTGGTAGCTCATAACTGTCACTCCAGTGTGGACCCAGACCCATTGGTGGCCCGGGTGTAAATCTCAGTGGCTCAAAACAAACACGTACACCTCTCAGCTCCCCCACAGTGATGCCATGTGTGCTGGTCTGCCCCTCTCTGGGGGTCTGGCCAGCAGCCACCCTTCCTGATCCCCGTGTCATTTGGATGACAGACGGCTTCCTTCTCCGCTCTCTTTATGGCTCTCTCTTTCTCTCTCTCTCTCTCCCCCCCCCCCCCCCCCCCTCTCTGGCTGCCTCTCTGAATCACAGCGACTGTGCTGATTTTTGTGGAGACACCGAGGCCCCATGCACCACCTGAATTATTTATTTATGCCAAAAAAGAAAAGGAATTGCTGTGAGACAATCATATCGACTGGATTTATTGAATTAGACCCCCCTCTTTCTTTCTCTGTCTGTCTGTGTCCCTCTCTCCCTCTTTCTTTTCTTTCCTGTGTCCTTTTTCCCACATTGCGTACACCCTATTTCACTCTCACACTGCAACCACCCTCCCTCACAACCAATCACTTGAAAATATCACAACTTCTTCTGCAGGAAAATGCACAAGGAAAACACTTCTCGTATCTGGTAGATTTAAGGTTTATTTAATATTTTTCTACATGGAGTAAATCATGCATATTCAAAAAATATTTATGCAGAATTTGATATTCCCTGAATCGGAGCATTGTACATAAAAATTAGTGCCATTTTAACTGTGTTTGCTGGGTATAAAGTAGTTCTACTTTGTGATAATTAACAAATGAATCATCTTACTGAATTGCATGAAGCTAGTGTAATCACTTCTGTGTGTGTGTGTGTGCGTGTGTGCACGTGTGTGTGCGTGTGCGTGTGCATGTGTGCACGTGTGTGTGCGTGTGTGTGTGTGTGTGTGTGTGTGTGTTTGATTCGTGTGTTTCAGAAGTAAGCGTAAAGAATCAGAAGGGATGACCGGGGTAGGAGCTGAGGATGATATCCCGCTGAGTGAGAGAAAGACCGTCACTGACTTCTGCTACCTGCTGGACAAGTCCAAACAGCTCTTCAATGGCTTGAGGTCAGAGCTCCTCATTCACCTTTCTGCCTGTCTGTTTTTTTTTACATTCAAATACAAGCTAAAATGAAAATGAGTTGATTAGGCCTTTTATGTAGCAGAATGCAATACGTCAGCACAACTCAGACTCTTATTTTTAGTCGAAATGTGGTTTCAACACATGGGTATTTCTGGCAACATTACCTTACCACAGAACTGAGCAATTTTAGGTCTGCATTTTTAATGTGACTGATAGCGCTGCACATGGGCCTTATGGCAGGGTTCATAGTAAATTTAATAAGGCATAGCAGTTCAGGTGTGGTCAGTTATGCCAGGATTGATAGATTTAAGATGGTAAGATGGTATGTGGGCCTCGTGACTAGGTGTTACAATGTGTCCATACATTGTGCGTGGATGAAAAGATATTGTCAGCCCGAGGTCCTTTGTTGCATCATGGGCGAATGTTTGAGTTAACCAGTCTTTTTTAGCAGAATTCTATTTATAGCCATTGTATGTCAGTTGCTGTAGGCTGTTTCTCTCTCGCTCTCTCTCCCCTCTCTCTCTTCCTCTCTCTTATTCTCCGTCCCTTGGTGTGTAGCCACAGCCGTGAAGCACACTGTATTGGTATTTTGCTCAGCGGGAATTTGCTGGTTCATTACTCCCACTGTAATGTCAGAGATTCCACATGGTGGAAATGTTCCTTTCTACCTTGCTGCACTGTCTTGGGAGTCTGATGATGTGGTTGGCTGTGAACGATGCCATTGAGACAACAGGATTACACGTTTGACCTTCATTTCCATAGTTGCCGTCAGATAAAGCATTGTGTATCGACTGTAGCAGACGTATTAGTGGATGCGTGGCTGTCTTAATTGACTGTGTATTATGTATCAGTGTACATGATGTCTACATCGGCGCATGTGTGTGCGTGCGTGCATGTGTTCGTGTGTGTCTGAGAGACGGAGAGGAGAGAGAGAGACCGAATTTGGCGTGGGTGTGTGTCTGTCTGGCTGGAGTGGTGTAATCACAGTTTATCTATGAAGCCCATTTTGTGTCATTACGCCACAGCAGGGCTGTCAGAACAGTAAGGGCGCTGACAGGGGCCCTGAGAGAGCGCACTCACCGTCTCACGCTCGGCATGCTGGGAGCATAAAGGCCTCGAGTGCAGCCGCAAATGAGGCTCCGTACTTCAAAGTGAAAACTTTTCCTCTTTGCAGTTTAAAAAAAAATAAAACTGCCTCTTTCTCACGTGATAGCTTATCGCCAGCTTCCACACTGGTGTTCAGTTAGGGAGGGAAAAGGTGCTGAAGCCAGGTCTTCTCCACACTGTCACCTTCGGCCCTCTGGCTCTTATGTAATGCCTTACGGCTCCAGGACTGGTGACTTCAGGTTCAGGACGAGAAATAAA